>NC_058083.1:527419242-527627450 GCF_014858855.1 Bufo gargarizans | reverse complement strand
AGGGGGGAGCAGGGTCACTAGTGAGGTGACAGGAGGAGGGGGTGAGGGAAGAGCAGAATCACTAGTGGGTTGACAGGAGGAGGGGGAAGCAGGGTGACTAGTGGGGTGACAGGAGGGGGGGGATCAGGGGTCACTAGTGGGGTGACTGGAGGAGGGAAGGAGCAGGGTCACTAGTGGGGTGACAGGAGGGAGAGGGAGCAGGGTCACTAGTGGGGTGACAGAAGGAGGGGGAGCAGGGTCACTAGTGGGGTGACAGGAGGAGGGGGAGCAGGGTCACTAGTGGGGTGACAGAAGGAGGGGGAGCAGGGTGACTAGTGGGGTGACAGAAGGAGGGGGAACAGGGTCACTAGTGGGGTGACAGGAGGGGGAGGATCAGGGTCACTAGTGGGGTGACAGGAGGAGGGGGAGCAGGATCACTAGTGGGGTGACAGGAGGGGGTGACAGGAGGCGGGGGAGCAGGGTCACTAGTTGTGTGACAGGAGGAGAGGGGAGCAGGATCACTAGTGGGGTGACAGGAGGGGGGGAGCAGGGTGACTAGTGGGGTGACAGGAGGAGGGGGGAGCAGGGTCACTAGTGGGTGACAGGAGGGGGGGGATCAGGGTCACGAGTGGGGTGACAGGAGGAGAGGGGAGCAGGGTGACTAGTGGGGTGACAGGAAGAGGGGGCAGCAGGGTCACTAGTGAGGTGACAGGAGGAGGGGGGAGCAGGGTCACTAGTGGGGTGACAGGAGGAGGGGGAGCAGGGTCACTAGTGGGGTGACAGGAAGAGGGGGCAGCAGGGTCACTAGTGAGGTGACAGGAGGAGAGGGGAGCAGGGTCACTAGTGGGGTGACAGGAGGAGGGGGGAGCAGGGTCACTAGTGAGGTGACAGGAGGAGGGGGGAGCAGAATCACTAGTGGGGTGACAGGAAGAGGGGGCAGCAGGGTCACTAGTGGGGTGATAGGAGGCGGGGGAGCAGGGTCACTAGTGAGGTGACAGGAGGAGGGGGGAGCAGGGTCACTAGTGGGGTGACAGGAGGAGGGTGAGCAGGGTGACTAGTGGGGTGACAGGAGGAGAGGGGAGCAGGATCACTAGTGGGGTGACAGGAGGAGGGAGGAGCAGGGTCACTAGTGAGGTGACAGGAGGAGGGGGAGCAGGGTCACTAGTGAGGTGACAGGAGGAGGGGGGAGCAGGGTCACTAGTGGGGTGACAGGAGGAGGGGGAGCAGGGTGACTAGTGGGGTGACAGGAGGAGAGGGGAGCAGGGTGACTAGTGAGGTGACAGGAGGAGGGGGAGCAGGGTCACTAGTGAGGTGACAGGAGGAGGGGGAGCAGGGTCACTAGTGAGGTGACAGGAGGAGGGGGGAGCAGGGTCACTAGTGGGGTGACAGGAGGAGGGGGGAGCAGGGTGACTAGTGGGGTGACAGGAGGAGGGGGAGCAGGGTGACTAGTGGGGTGACAGGAGGAGGGGGAGCAGGGTCACTAGTGAGGTGACAGGAGGAGGGGGAGCAGGGTCACTAGTGGGGTGACAGGAGGGGGGAATCAGGGTCACTAGTGGGGTGACAGGAGGAGGGGGGAGCAGGATCACTAGTGGGGTGACAGGAGGAGGGGGGAGCAGGGTGACTAGTGAGGTGACAGGAGGAGGGGGAGCAGGGTCACTAGTGAGGTGACAGGAGGAGGGGGAGCAGGGTCACTAGTGAGGTGACAGGAGGAGGGGGAGCAGGGTCACTAGTGGGGGGTTTTATTAGATTTTGTGTCTCCCCTTTTGCGTCTCCCCTTGTATTTCTGTAGGTCATGTCCTCATAATAACTATTCTGCACACTTAGAGACTACTCTTCTCATTATCCTGCAGCCGGAGGGGGGTGCTAGTTATGGGGTGATAGCAAGGGGACCAGTGCAGTACGCCAGTCCTTCAGGGTGAGCGAGTGTGAGGTCACGGGGGTCAGTTAACAGACCGAGGGTCGCTCTTAGTACTCACAGTTTGTAGTATACCCTGGGCAGGCGTACAGCAGTGATGAAGAGGCTGGCACGTAGATCCTCTGGGGCACTCTCTAGATATAGGGACCAGGCCGGGTGATAGGCGAGGTACCCTGGGTTTTGCAGGTTTAGCGTGCTGTGGCAACAGTGGCGTCTCTAGCTTTCAAATTTTGGGGGGGCACACTGGGGGCCAGGACAAAAGTAGGGGGGGCAGCCATAACAACGATACATTTACACAAGTATGCTTAGAAATGCTGCGATACTTTACCCAATACCTAAAACCGCAATAGGGAAGAAAAACCCCAATCACTCAGATTTCAACATGTCCTAGCTGCCTGGGAATGCTGGAATTACTCCAGATACAGCATCTACCAGCTGTGTCAAGTCCCCTTCTCTTTGTCACATGGCATGAACCGATAGTATCGCTATCGGCAAGCACCTGAAGTACTTGTACTCAGTATTATTATAGGAGCGGATCCGTCTGTGCAGACACCAGACGGATCCGCTCCGAACGCAAGTGAAAGTAGCCTAGGGGATCTGTGGATGACATACCGTTTATAGCATCTTATGCTATATGTGTGTCATCCACAGATCCACCCCATATCAGTGTCATACCGGGATCCCTCTCCCTATAAGGCCCCATTCACACATCCGAAATTTGCATAACGGAATTGCGGACCCATTCATTTCTATAGGGCAGCACGACGTGCTGGCGGATACGGAAATGCGGACCCGCACTTCCGGGTACGCAATTCCGTTCCCGAAAAAAAAAATGCCGACCCGTACATTGCCGCTGTTATGGATGTCTGAATGGAGCCTAACAGTGTCATCCACAGAGTGGCACAGATTTCCCCCCCAATAACCGTGTCATCTACAGATCCCCCTCCCTATAACAGTGTCATCTACAGATTCCCCGCCCCCCCATAACAGTGTCATGACATCCACAGACCCCCGATCCCCCTCCCTATAGCACTATAAGAGTATCATCCACAGATCCCTCCCCCCTATAACAGTGTAATGACTCATGACATCCACAGACCCCCGATCCCCCTCCCTATAACACTATAAGAGTATCATCCACAGATCCCTCCCCCCCATAACAGTGTAATGACTCATGACATCCACAGACCCCCGATCACCCTCCCACCGCTCACATTTGAACATGATTTCTCTAAACGGTAAAGTAGTAAACACTGTAATCATCCAGGCTGCACTGACAGTAACTTTAAAGGGGTTCTGCACTTTCATTTAACTGATGATCTATCCTCTGGATAGATCATCAGCATCTGAATGGCGGGGGTCCGACACCCAGGACCCCTGCCGATCAGCTGTTTGAGAAGGCACCGGTGCTCCAGCAGCACCGCGGCCTTCTCACTGTTTACCGCCCGCCCAGTGACTGACGTCACAACTAGTATCAACTAGCCTGAGCGCGGCTAAGCTCTGTCATTTGAATGGAGCTTAGCCACGTCCACGCTAGTTGATACTAGTCGTAACTCGGGACATCACTGGGCTGGCGGTAAACAGTGAGAGGGCCGCGGCGCTACTGGAGAGCCGCTGCCTTCTCAAGCAGCTGATCGGCGGGGGTCCTGGGTGTCGGACCCCCGCCGATCAGAAGCTGATGATCTATCCAGAGTATAGATCATCAGTTAAATGAAAGTGCAGAACCCCTTTAACTTTTAAATCAGGAAGATTCAGGGGCAGCCGCCAGCCAGCTCTCCTCTCAGTCTTAGGCCTCTTTCACACTTGCGTTGTCCGGATCCGGTGTGTACTCCACTTGCCGGAATTACACGCCGGATCCGGAAAAACGCAAGTGAACTGAAAGCATTTGAAGACGGATCCGTCTTCAAAATGCTTTCAGTGTTACTATGGCAGCCAGGACGCTATTAAAGTCCTGGTTGCCATAGTAGTAGTGGGGAGTGGGGGAGCAGTATACTTACCGTCCGTGCGGCTCCCGGGGCGCTCCAGAGTGACGTCAGAGCGCCCCATGCGCATGGATGACGTGCCATGCGATCACGTGATCCATGCGCGTGGGGCGCCCTGACGTCACTGGAGCGCCCCGGGAGCCGCACGGACGGTAAGTATACTGCTCCCCCGCTCCCCGCTACACTTTACCATGGCTGCCAGGACTTTAGCGTCCCGGCAGCCATGGTAACCATTCTAAAAAAGCTAAACGTCGGATCCGGCAATGCGCCGAAACGACGTTTAGCTTAAGGCCGGATGCGGATTAATGCCTTTCAATGGGCATTCATTCCGGATCCGGCCTTGCGGCAAGTGTTCAGGATTTTTGGCCGGAGCAAAAAGTGCAGCATGCTGCAGTATTTTCTCCGGCCAAAAAACGTTCCGTTCCGGAACTGAAGACATCCTGACGCATCCTGAACGGATTTCACTCCATTCAGAATGCATTAGGATAAAACTGATCAGGATTCTTCCGGCATAGAGCCCCGACGACGGAACTCTATGCCGGAAGAAAAGAACGCAAGTATGAATGAGCCCTAAGTCACAGTCAGATCTAATCTCTCTAGTTAGGGTACTTTCACACTAGCGTTTTTCTTTTCCGGCACTGAGTTCCGTCACAGGGGCTCTATACCGGAAAAGAACTGATCAGGCATATCCCCATGCATTCTGAATGGAGAGTAATCCGTTCAGGATGCATCAGGATGTCTTCAGTTCAGTCGTTTTGACTGATCAGGCAAAAGATAAAACCGCAGCATGCTACGGTTTTCTCTCCGGCAAAAGAAACTGAAGACATGCCTGAATGCCGGATCCGGCATTTTTTCCCATAGGAATGTATTAGTGCCGGATCCGGCATTCAAAATACCGGATCCGTCCTTCCGGCCTGCGAAGACCGGTAAAAATGTGAAAAAATGTACAAGACGGATCCGTCTGTCTGCGTGACAAGCGGAGAGACTGATCCGTCCTTGCAATGCATTTGTGAGACGGATCCACATCCGGATCCGTCTCACAAATGCTTTCAGTCAGCAGCAGATCGGCGGATCCGTCGGGCAGTTCCGACGACGGAACTGCCCGCCGGATCACACTGCCGCAAGTGTGAAAGTAGCCTTAGAATAGAAAGAGACTTAGTCAGTCCACTCACTCACTACTTGTAAGTTGTAGTACCTTATATTATTAAGTTAACCTGAGTGTCCTGCTTGCTACACACCGTCACCACTAGGTCAGTCTCAGTCCAGTCTGTCTGTCTGTCTGTCTGGTATCGGTAGGGCCACACCAGGCCAGACTACAGGCAGTGGGCCGGCTGCTCACGTTGACGTCACACGCCTAGGAGGAGGAGCAGGAGCGCCTCCCGCACTGCTGCCAGTAGTTGAATGAATTCAGATCAGCTGAGCTAGTCTCGACTAGATGATGCACAGCACTACTACTGAGTCAGACTCAACTGGTATGGGGCTGGGGCGGGGG
Organism: Bufo gargarizans; assembly: GCF_014858855.1. Classification (NCBI taxonomy): domain Eukaryota; kingdom Metazoa; phylum Chordata; class Amphibia; order Anura; family Bufonidae; genus Bufo; species Bufo gargarizans. The sequence goes on along the minus strand of NC_058083.1, from coordinate 527,622,082 downwards.
CTTATGACGTAGTGGGCGGGGCTTATGGTGTGGCGGGGCGGGGCTTATTACGTGGCGCGGCGGCAGTGGGTGGAGAGTGAGACTAGAAGAGAGTGAGAGAGACCGCAACGGCAGTACGGCACCCGGGCACCAAGACTCAGTCAGATCATCAGACTGAGATGTGTCCGGTAGGAGTGCCTACACAGTGCGCAGCAGGCAGCACAGACCAACACTAGTATCAAAATGAATGGGGGACATTTTAGTTGGGGGGGCACATAGGGGGGCACAGCTTGATGTAGGGGGGGCCGTGGCCCCCTCTGGCCCCCCCCTGGCGACGCCACTGTGTGGCAAGATCCCTTACAGTTCGTGACGCCAGTGTCGGTAACGGTGGCACACCGATTGTTAGGAGGAATAATGGAGGTACACACGATTGTAGTGAACTAGAATTCTTCTTTACTGAACAGTTCAAACTATGTACAAACTCCAAACAGTTCCATATGAAAGATATTGGTAATAAGCAGGCTTTACAAAGGTAGCAGGTAGAATCCTAGCAAGGTGACTCAGAGGGAAATAAAACTCACAGATCAGGCTGTACTTTCTGCAGAATCCTGTCTGGCTTTCTCCAAGGCCCGTATGCCTAATAGCTGGCTTTATCCTTAGGTAGGGAAACCTCCTCTGGTATGAATCCTCTTGCTGACAATGAACTTCTGCCCCTCAGCTTTTTACTTGACTGGGTAGGATTAGCACTGCTCTGTACTTTGCAAGATGCAGGATAACTCCGGAGGAAACTTCTTCTCCTGGACTCAGGTTGGGAACCTGGACTATCTAGCTGCATGTTAGAAGCTGAAACTAAGCTACTCCATGACTAAAGTAAACACTTGCCTCTAACACACTCTCCCTGGACTGGACCTGTCTATATATACTAGGGGGTTCCCTAGCTCTCTCTACCGCCTAGGAGGAGAAACTACACCCCTAGCAGGCCCGGTACACAGGAAATAACATGAAAATGTGCATTACAATGCAATACAAAATACCATGACCATGTTCCACAAGAGGTGGGGAACAACATGACCCAATTGACCCTTGAGTAGTGCCCACCTTTACGTAGTGGGACACTACATACCCCGCTGCTTTAAGGTTGCCCGTCCTCGACGCAACACAGGGGGCCTGCCCAGCTGGAAACTGTGACCTGGAAGACAAAAATGCAAAGCAGGCATATACAACAATCACTACATTTGCAATAAAATGAACAGGCAGCTCCGATGGCAAAGGACAAGTGCGGTGAAAAGGGACGTCATTCTCTACGCAGGATGGTACATGGAACAAGGGCGCTGACCTGGTACAGCGTATCAGAAATAACCAGGATAGTCCATAATAATAAAATACAATAGTCTTATAAAACAGCATCTCAGAGGCTCACATGCGTTGTGGTCATCTCTGGGCACAGTTCTTGAATTAATATGGCATATAAAAGTCACAGCACAGAACTCTACATTTCAGGGATACTTTCCCCTGGCAAGTCCTGGTAGATAAAAGTGGTGCTGTAATATCCCTACTCAACCTGAAAAGAGGGTTAAAAAGGGTAAAGGTGCAAAACAGCAGGCACAACTTGGAATGGCACTTAAAGCAGGCAGGAAATCCTGGAAAACAGCATGGCAGAAGAGCAATGGAATTCTCAGTGGCTTTACAATCACCACTGGGCCGTGGAGAAACTGGCAGCAGCTCATTATGCCAAAACATAGGACTCCTGTCCTGAAACAATTAGATTCACTGTAAGGGTCTCTCAGCAATCATGGAGTAGCAGGCCTACTCACAGGTATGTGTCAAATTCGTCCTGATCATCAGACGTGGTGCAGCCTGGTTCCGCTCTGAGTCTTGGCCTAGGACATGGATTGACATTCGGCTGGGCCCACAAAATAGTATTGTCTGGCAGCTAAAATGCAAATGGGCCTGTCCATTGTACAGGCTCCGCAAGCCTGGGGGTTATTGATACAAGAGGCTCCACAGGTCTGGGTGTCGTCTGTCCTGTACGACGGACCCGACTTCTGACATAACGTTTTTCTGCTGGCGGAGGAATGGTGGCCGCCGAACTGGTGGCTACGGGATCCTCCGCTGCAGGCCCGGGGACAACAGAGTTCATGGACGAATTGCCATCATCAGGTGGTATTTGTTCTACTCTGGACGCAGCAATTTGACGCAGGCCATCAAGGTGAACTTCTAGCCTGGCGATCTGTTCTTCCAGAGTCTCTTGTGATGCTCCGCAGCAGAGATCCGATGCTGTCGCAGCAGGGACAGGTGATGATTCTCGACTTTTTCCTCGCTGCAGGACGTCAAGGGCTTCGGTAAACTTGTGCATATTCTCTATTTCCGCTTGCTTCTTTTCTCTGCGAGGTAATTCAGGTGAGGGATAGGGACTCACCCGTTTTTCCAACACCGTAAGCTGCCAGAAGATGTTGGGGCCTGTGAACGAACCCCTCTCTTGGTAGGTATTGCGAGCAGGCTCGGACGAAATCTCTGGCTCGCGTTCTGGACCGGTGGGCTCATCTGTTTCTTCCCAGTCTTCCGGTTCCAGCTTGGACTGGGTCACTGCCGTCGCATAAGGACCCCTCAGGCCTTCAGCGGGGGTAAACTTGACTTCCTCTCCTTCTCGGAGGTTGTGCAGATATTCTGGCAAATAGCTGCGCTTCACGGACCTCCGGTTTACATAAAGGTCCCGACCGGTAGAGAAGTCCTTTATAAAACCAAAACCTCGGCCTTTATCAAAAGTCACAACCACTCCCATCCTTCTCTCCAGACGGGGCAGGGTATTTGCATGGTGCTCGAACACAGTCTTTGCGAGCTTCTCGAAATACTGTAAATCTTCTTGGCTGTAGTTTTTCGGATCACAGCGGCACGTATCTGTCCTGAGGACGGCGATACAGATGACGATGGAGATGAGCGCTTCCACAATGGGAGCGCTCATCCCTCTGTGCCCTGCCGCCGCCCCCCCATGTCACCAGTGGTCAGCGGGGCTCAAGAGGCAGCTGCCTTGGGCCCCCCAGGAGCAACTGTGCCCAGGGCAGCTGCCCCTTTTGCCCCACATTAAAGAAGGCTCTGAAGAGGTGGTAATCAAGGCCCTAATATTTCAAACCCAGGCTGGGGAGGGTCCTAGTACTTCTAAAAGTCATGGAGCCCGTGTTGTACCAAGGCAACATTTTCCAGGTCAAGTCCCCCAGACAGCAAGGAAGGGAAGGACCTAAAGAGATGCAGGGTGTCTTCCAAAAGGGGGCTAAGGAAAGACACCATTTACCACTGCAAAGCCTGCCCTGTGCATGCAAGAGTGCTTCAGAATATACCACACATCCATGGAGTATTAATTTAATTTCATCCTTTATGCTCCCTGTAATATTTACACCTTATATCTCTGATTTAGTCCACCTCACTTGCATACCCACTTTCCAACAACCACTACATATTTTTTTCTGTGAGACAACCGTTAGGTCAAAAGTGCCCTTTCCACCCCTTAAAATGTTTGTACGGGGGTGCTCTTTCCAAAATAGGGTCACTTCTTGTTTTTTTTTGGGGACCTCAGGAAATGTATTTAATACGACATGGCAGCTAAAATCCATGTCTGCCTATTCAGGCCTGCAAAAACCATATTCTGCACCTTGCATCTAGAGCCCTGCTGTGCGCCCATACAGCAGGCTACAGGCACATATGGGGTGTTTGCAAAAAGGGGAGAAAATGGGGAACACATACTGGGGTGCATTTTCTCCTTTAACCCCTTGTGAAAGTGAAAAATTAGGGTCTATTAGTAATTTTTTATTTTTACAAATGTGTGCTTTGAAATGCTTTCACAAGTGTTTCTGCCTTCTTTGAGAGACCTGTTTGCTGAAAAGTACCATTTCCACCACTTAAAATGTTCGTACGGGGCTGCTCTTTCCGAAATGGGGTCACTTCTTGGGGTTTTTCATTTCTGGGGACCTCAGGAATTTATTTAATGCGACATGGCACCTAAAATACATGTCTGCCAATTCAGGTCAGCAAAATCCATATTTAGCTGTTTGACTCTAGAGCCCTGCCGTGCGCCCATACAGGCTCGGACTGGCCCACAGGGTTACAGGGGAATCCCCCAGTGGGCCCCTGAGCAGGGTGGGCCCCTAGTCTCTAACCCCCTGCACAAGTGGCACATAAGGCCTCATGCACACGACAGTATTTTTTCACGGTCCGCAAAAACGGGGTCCGTTTTGGTGTCCGCCTGGCCGTGCGGAGCCAAATGGATCCGTCCTGAATTACAATGCAAGTCAATGGGGACGGATCCGTTTGACGTTTACACAATATGGTGCAATTGCAAACGGATCCGTCCCCCATTGACTTTTAATGTAAAGTCAGGAGTCCCTTTATACCATCGGATCAGAGTTTTCTCCAATCCGATGGTATATTTTAACTTTAAGCGTCCCCATCACCATGGGAACGCCTCTATGTTAGAATATACTGTCGGATATGAGTTACATCGTGAAACTCAGATCCGACAGTATATTCTAACACAGAGGCGTTCCCATGGTGATGGGGACGCTTCAGGTTAGAATATACTAAAAGAACTGTGTACATGACTGCCCCCTGCTGCCTGGCAGGTGCTGCCAGGCAGCAGGGGGCAGACCCCCCCCCTGTTTCTAACTCATTGGTGGCCAGTGTGGCCGCCCCCCCCTCCCCCCTGTAGTTAACTCATTGGTGGCCAGTGGGCCCCCCCTCCCTCCCCTGTAGTTAACTCGTTGGTAGCCAGTGGGCCCCCCCCTCCCTCCCCTGTAATTAACTCATTGGTAGCCAGCCCCCCCCTCCCTCCCCTGTAGTTAACTCGTTGGTGGCCAGTGGGCCCTCTCCCCTCCCTCCCCCTCCTAATTAAAATCACCCCCCTATCATTGGTGGCAGTGGAGAGTACCGATCGGAGTCCCAGTTTAATCGCTGGGGCTCCGATCGGTAACCATGGCAACCCGGGACGCTACTGCAGTCCCGGTTGCCATGGTTACTTAGCAATTTGTAGAAGCATCATACTTACCTGCGAGCTGCGATGTCTGTGTCCGGCCGGGAGCTCCTCCTACTGGTAAGTGACAGGTCTGTGCGGCGCACAGGGAGGGGAGAGGCCCACTGGCCACCAACGAGTTAACTACAGGGGAGGGAGGGGGGGCCCACTATCCACCAATGAGTTAACTACAGGGGGGGAGGGGGGGGGGCCGCACTGGCCACCAATGAGTTAAAAACAAGGGGGGTGTCTGTAACCTACGGCCACGGATCACGGACACGGATGCCAATCTTGTGTGCATCCGTGTTCTTTCACGGACCCATTGACTTGAATGGGTCCGTGAACCGTTGTCCGTCAAAAAAATAGGACAGGTCATATTTTTTTGACGGACAGGATACACGGATCACGGTCTCGGCTGCAAAACTGTGCATTTTCCGATTTTTCCACTGACCCATTGAAAGTCAATGGGTCCGCAAAAAAAAAACAGAAAACGGCACAACGGCCACGGATGCACACAACGGTCGTGTGCATGAGGCCTTACACAGTAGATTTACTGCACTACATACATATATACAATGTACAGCACCTCAACCAGCCTATGTTCATATAAAAAAACTTGTATTTGTACGGTGGGCCCCAAAATAAATTTTACTGGTGGGCCCTAGGCATCCCAGTCCGACACTGCACCCATTCATCATTTTTTGAGCGCATATAGGGTGTTGGCGTATTTGGAGGGAAATGGGGAACAAAATGTGGGGTGCATTTTGTCCTGTTACCCCTTGTGAAAGTAAAAAGTGGGTGTAAAGCAACTTTTTCTGGAAAAAAATAGTAATTTTTCATTTTCACAGCCAAATGTTTCCTAATTCTGTGAAACGCCTGATGGGTCAAAGTGCTCACTGCACACCTTGAAATACTCCTTGAGGGGTGTAGTTTCAGAAATGGGTTCACTTTTTGGGGGGTTTCCACTGTAGGACCACCTAAGGGTGTCTTCACATGTGACATAGCTCCCAATTACCATTCCAGCTAAATCCTCTCTCCTAACGCCATATGGTGCTCCTTCCACTCTGAAGCCTGCTGTGCGCCTATACATCATTTTTTGAGCACACATGGGGTGTTGGCGTATTTGGGGGGGAAATGGGGAACAAAATGTGGGGTGCATTTTGTCCTGTTACCCCTTGTGAAAATGAAAAATATGGGTGTAAAGCATGTTTCCTAATTTCTAATTTCCTAATTCTGTGAAATGCCTGATGGTTCAAAGTGCTCACTACACACCTTGAACTATTCCTTGAGGGGTGTAGTCTCCAGAATGGGGTCACTTTTTGGGGGTTTCCACTCTAGGGGTACCTCAGGGTGTGTTCAATTGCAAGATGGTGCCTGTGAATTATTCCGGTGAAATCTGCCTTCCAGAAGCCATTTGGTGCTCCTTCCCTTCTGACCCCTGCGGTACGCCAATATAGCAGTATACAAGCACACCTGGGGTATTGCTGTAATCAGGAGAAAATGGGCAATAAATTAGGGGGTGCATTGGGCCTAAAGTCCATGGGGGTCACTGTTAAAGGGGAGGACACTGTGGAGATCACTGTTAAAGGGGCAGGCACACAGGTACATCAGGTGTCCGGGAAGGTTTCAGACCAGGTCTCAGCTCTGTACCATTCCTGAGAGATATTCCCAAAAAATTACCTGCAATAGCCAATAGAAGCCTGCAAGCCTTTCACTTAAATTCGAACTGCCATTTACACAGTCACATGTCCCTTATTAGCGAATAGAAGCTCGCAGGTCCTACTCCAGGTTGCCATAACAACTGATCACAGGTTTTAGCATTTCGCAGGTCCTTAAATATTCAGTCATATGACTTATGATGGCACAACTACTTGCTACCTGCATGGGGGGAAGGGGCCGCGGTGGAGTTCACTGTTATAGGGGCAGGCACTGTGGAGGTCACTGTTAAAGATGCGGTCACTGTTAAAGGGGTGGGCACTGTGGAGGTCAATGTTAAAGGGGCGACCACTGTGGAGGTCACTGTTAAAGGGGAGGGCACTGTGGAGATCACTGTTAAAGGTGCAGGCACTGTCATTGTTAAAGGGGCTGGGTATTGTAGAGGTCACTGTTATGGGGGGTACTGTCGATATCTTTTAACGACACACAGAAATATTAAATGAAACAGGTAAAATATACCCGTGCGAAGCCGGGTCCTTCTGCTAGTATATCTTTATTTATTTATTTTAAATGTATGCAGCATAATGTATTACAGTATTGTTTCTTTTTGTACAGTAAGGGGTTGTCTCACCATAAGAAGGTATATGGATAGGGGAAAGGTATCTGATCAGTCGGGGCCCAATTGATAGAAAGAAACTGTGATCTGATTCTGATTTCCAGTGGTCAGATCCCCACCAATCAGATACTTATCCTCTATCATGAGATCTTAGGCCTTGTTCACATTTTCATTTTTCACAGCATGCTGTCACGGACGGTGTACAGGAAACAAGACAAAGCAACATGCATATGACTCACTGGATCCAAAGCTAAGGAACCATAAGGGAGACCCCTGCACACGACCTGAGACTTTCCCTGGCTGCTCAGCCTATGCAAAGATCCCAAAGGTGGATGGTTGCATATCCACGTACCTCGACTATATAACCCCTGAACACCCTACAATAGTGAGGGGACACGACCACCGGCTCCCTACACCAGACACGGAGGGAGTCAGGGTCACCTGGGATCCAGCAAACAGAAAATAACAGATAAAAGTTCAGCACTTAACTTTGTAGCAGACTGGAAAACAGGATCAGCATGCACACACACTCCAGGAAGTAGTATAAGCCGCCCAGTAATGCATTATGGGGCGGAATTTAAAGGGATGCAATCAGTCCAACCACATGACAGCTGAGAGAGGCTAACGAGATGAGGAACTGAACATCACAACAAAGAAACTCAAGGAGGAGGTTCTGAAAGGCTTCTGTCAGAGCTTCTCAGCTGTCTAGTTGTGACACATGCATGCTATAATACAGAAGGCTGGCAAAGGAAGGAGTGAGCAGTGGCTGGGATGGCTACCTGGCAGCTGCATGCTGATGCCAACCTCTGCCCACTCCTCCCTCTGCCAGCCTCCTGTACTATAGCACGCAGTACATGGCAGCCTTCCATTTGTGCCCCGCTGCTGCGCTGTGTACTAATGCTTACTTTGGCACTCTTACTTAACCGCTCCAGGACCGCCTAACGCACGGATGCGTCCTGGAGGCGGTCGATTCATTCATCCTGGACGCATCCGTGCGTCATCTCGCGAGAGGCGAGATTTCCTGTGAACGCGCGCACACAGGCGCGCGCGTTCACAGGAACGGAAGGTCAGAGACTGGATCTCCAGCCTGCCAGCGGCGATCATTCGCTGGCAGGCTGGAGATGCAATTTTTTTAACCCCTAACAGGTATATTAGACGCTGTTTTGATAACAGCGTCTAATATACCTGCTACCTGGTCCTCTGGTGGTCCCTTTTGCTTGGATCGACCACCAGAGGACACAGGCAGCTCTGTAAAGTAGCACCAAACACCACTACACTACACCCCCCCTGTCACTTATTAACCCCTTATTAACCCCTGATCACCCCTGATCACCCCATATAGACTCCCTGATCACCCCCCTGTCATTGATCACCCCCCTGTAAGGCTCCATTCAGACGTCCGTATGATTTTTACGGATCCACAGATACATGGATCGGATCCGCAAAAAAAAAAACATATGGACGTCTGAATGGAGCCTTACAGGGGGGTGATCAATGACAGGGGGGTGATCACCCATATAGACTCCCTGATGAACCCCCTGTCATTGATCACCCCCCTGTAAAGCTCCATTCAGACGTCCGTATATGTTTTGCGGATTCGATCCATGCATCCGTGGATCCGTAAAAATCATACGGACGTCTGAATGGAGCCTTACAGGGGGGTGATCAATGACAGGGGGGTGATCAGGGAGTCTATATGGGGTGATCACCCCCCTGTAAGGCTCCATTCAGATGTCCGTATGTGTTTTGCGGATCCGATCCGTGGATCCGAAAAACACATACGGACCTCTGAATGGAGCCTTACAGGGGGGTGATCACCCCATATAGACTCCCTGATCACCCCCCTGTCATTGATCACCCCCCTGTAAGGCTCCATTCAGACATTTTTTTGGCCCAAGTTAGCGGAAATTTATTTATTTATTTTTTCTTACAAAGTCTCATACTCCACTAACTTGTGTCAAAAAATAAAATCTCACATGAACTCACCATACCCCTCACGGAATCCAAATGCGTAAAATTTTTTAGACATTTATATTCCAGACTTCTTCTCACGCTTTAGGGCCCCTAAAATGCCAGGGCAGTATAAATACCCCACATGTGACCCCATTTCGGAAAGAAGACACCCCAAGGTATTCCGTGAGGGGCATTTTGAGTCCATGAAAGATTGAAATTTTTGTCCCAAGTTAGCGGAAAGGGAGACTTTGTGAGAAAATACAAAAAAAATATCAATTTCTGCTAACTTGTGCCAAAAAAAAAAAAAATTCTATGAACTCGCCATGCCCCTCATTGAATACCTTGGGGTGTCTTCTTTCCAAAATGGGGTCACATGTGGGGTATTTATACTGCCCTGGCATTTTAGGGGCCTGAAAGCGTGAGAAGAAGTCTGGGATCCAAATGTCTAAAAATGCCCTCATAAAAGGAATTTGGGCCCCATATCTCACCTAGGCTGCAAAAAAGTGTCACACATGTGGTATCGCTGTACTCAGGAGAAGTTGGGCAATGTGTTTTGGGGTGTCATTTTACATATACCCATGCTGGGTGAGAGAAATATCTTGGTCAAATGCCAACTTTGTATAAAAAAATGGGAAAAGTTGTCTTTTGCCGAGATATTTCTCTCACCCAGCATGGGTATATGTAAAAAGAAACCCCAAAACACATTGCCCAACTTCTCCTGAGTACGGCGATACCAGATGTGTGACACTTTTTTGCAGCCTAGGTGGGCAAAGGGACCGACATTCCAAAGAGCACCTTTCGGATTTCACAGGTCATTTTTTACACATTTTGATTTCAAACTACTTACCACACATTAGGGCCCCTAGAATGCCAGGGCAGTATAACTACCCCACAAGTGACCCCATTTTGGAAAGAAGACACCCCAAGGTATTCCGTGAGGGGCATGGCGAGTTCCTAGAATTTTTTATTTTTTGTCACAAGTTAGCGGAAAATGATGATTTGTTTTTTTTTTTGTTTTTTTCTTACAAAGTCTCATATTCCACTAACTTGTGACAAAAAATAAAAACTTCCATGAACTTACTATGCCCATCATGAAATACCTTGGGGTTTCTTCTTTCCAAAATGGGGTCATTTGTGGGGTAGGTATACTGCCCTGGCATTTTAGGGGCCCATATGCGTGAGAAGTAGTTTGAAATCAAAATCTGTAAAAAATGGCCGGTGAAATACGAAAGGTGCTCTTTGGAATGTGTGCCCCTTTGCCCATCTAGGCTGCAAAAAAGTGTCACACATCTGGTATTGCCGTACTCAGGAGAAGTTGGGGAATGTGTTTTGGGGTGTCTTTTTACATATATTCATGCTGGGTGAGAGAAATATCTCGGCAAAAGACAACTTTTCCCATTTTTTTATACAAAGTTGGCATTTGACCAAGATATTTATCTCACCCAGCATGGGTATATGTAAAATGACATGTGTGACACTTTTTTGCAGCCTAGGTGGGCAAAGGAGCCCATATTCCAAAGAGCACCTTTTGGATTTCACAGGCCATTTTTTACAGATTTTGATTTCAAACTACTTCTCACGCATATGGGCCCCTAAAATGCCATGGCAGTAGAACTACCCCACAAGTGACCCCATTTTGGAAAGAAGACACCCCAAGGTATTTCGTGATGGGCATAGTGAGTTCATGGAAGTTTTTATTTTTTGTCACAAGTTAGTGGAATATGAGACTTTGTAAGGAAAAAATAAATAAATAAATAAATCATCATTTTCCGCTAACTTGTGACAAAAAATAAAAAGTTCTATGAACTCACTATGCCCATCAGTGAATACCTTAGGGTGTCTACTTTCCGAAATGGGGTCATTTGTGGGGTGTTTGTACTGTCTGGCCATTGTAGAACCTCAGGAAACATGACAGGTGCTCAGAAAGTCAGAGCTGCTTCAAAAAGTGGAAATTCACATTTTGTACCATAGTTTGTAAACGCTATGGGCCAGATTTATCATTAGCTCAAGTCAGAATAATGGAGTGAAAAAGTCGCAAATTTTTGCGCAATCACTAAAACTGCGCCAAAATTTGCGACTTTTTTCTGCTCTGCACTATGCTCGCCAGTTTTCTGAAAGTGGGCGTGTTTTCTTATGTAAATTAATCTCTAGACAGATTTACTATTGTGACTATTTAAAAAGTCGCAAAAAATTGCGCAATTTCACTCCAGTGAGGACCATGCTTATCTTATGAGACTTTTTAATAGAACATGCGACTTTTTCGTAAAGACGTGCGACTTTTTCGTAAACACTTGCGACTTTTTCGTAAAGCTGCCTACTGACGGATAAACTGTTACCGTCAAACCACATTTATTACAGTCTTAAAGGGCCGATCATAAATCTGACTTGGCTAAAACTGACTTTAGCCATATGTGAAAGTGGAGTGAGCTGTCAGAGTCATGATAAATCTGGCCCTATAACTTTTACCCAAACCATTTTTTTTTTTTACCCAAACATTTTTTTTTATCAAAGACATGTAGAACAATAAATTTAGAGAAAAATTTATATATGGATGTCGTTTTTTAGAAAAATAGTTTACAACTTAAAGTGAAAAATGTCATTTTTTTGCAATTTTTAAAATTTTTTTTGATTAATAACAAAAATAGTAAAAATGTCAGCAGCAATGAAATACCACCAAATGAAAGCTCTATTAGTGAGAAGAAAAGGAGGTAAAATTAATTTGGGTGGTAAGTTGCATGACCGAGCGATAAACGGTGAAAGTAGTGTAGTGCAGAAGTGTAAAAAGTGGCCTGGTCATTAAGGGGGTTTCAGCTAGGGGGGTTGAAGTGGTTAAGTACACAAGCGGTGCTAGGATAGTCCTGGGCTGACATCGGGTGCGTGCATATGTAAGTGTGCCATCATTAGCATCTCTGCCATCTGTGCAGGTCCTGGGTCTCCAAACAACAGGGCACTTGAACACTGCAGCCAATTACTGGTTGCAGCAGTGATGTGTCACCCATGAAGCTTGTAAGTGGGTCATGTGCCACACAGGTGACTGTCTTTGGCTGCAGCAGTCATGTGCCCCTTTGTCAAAATGGACGCTAAAAATTACAGTAAATACATTTTAAAAAGAGCACATGAGTGCGGTTTTCATGGGATGAGGGGGTTGAAAAGAAGTGTGTGTTTGGGCGCCCAATACAAAAATTTGCTGTAGGGCCCAGTCAGTTCTAGCCTTCATTACAGGGGAAGATATAACTGTTACAAATTGGGATGCAGTGAATGCAGCTGAAAGTGAAAGTAAAAGCAGGTTTTACACACGATTATTCCTGATTTGATTTCTAACAGTGATATCTCCTGCCTGGCTTAGACTAATGCTCTGATTTTGGTCTTGGAGACCAGTTGCATGCTTCTAGCTGCTACCATTTAGGAGATAGCAGCAGCTAAAGCAGCCCTTCCCTCCAGCTCAGCTCGGGCAGAACAGGTAAGTACTTTTCCCACAGCCAGAGCTGAGCTCGGGCAAAACAGTTAGGTGCTTAAAGGGGTCGTCTCACTTCAGTAAAGGACATTTATCATGTAGAGAAAGTTAATATAAGGCACTTACTAATGTATTGTGAGTCTCCATGTTGCCTTCTTGGCTGGCTTCATTCATTTTTCCATCTCATTATATACGGCTGGAATCCAGGGGTTACGACCACCCTACAATCCATCAGTGCTTTCACACTACAGAAAAATGCGCCTGGATGGTGGGATGGTACATAGACACGCATGCGCAGCAGCTCTTTTCCCAGCCGCCTTGTATCTGCTCTGAAATGGTGGCCATATCCTTGGATACAAGCCGTGTATAATGTGATGGAAAAATGAATCCAGCCAGCAAAGGAGGCAATATGGAAATTCAGAATACATTAGTAAGTGCCTTGTATTAACTTTCTCTACATGATAAAGGCCATTTGCTGAAGTGAGACGACCCCTTCAAGATGCCACGTGATGTTACTTTAATAAAGTTGACTGCAATGTCTCACATTTAATACCGATTTATGTAATAAGTTTATTCGACTTGGATTTCGGTGCGGATTTTGCACCCATAAACTGCGCCAAACATGCCTGCAAATAATTTCCATTGATTTCAACAGGAAAACCGCTTCTTTTAAAAAAGCACGGAATAAAGAAGCGACGTTCACTCTTGGTTTGGATTCCGTGTCGAATCCATATCCAAACTTCCCATTAAAATGTGCAGGATAAAAAACCACATCAAAAAGTAGACTAAAAACCGCATCTCCTGAAGAAGATTCTGAATCAGTCTTTTTTCAGGACACAAAAAAACTTAGGGGGTTATTTATTAAACTGGTGCAAAGTAGAACTGGCTTAGTTTCCCATAGCAGCCAATCAGATTCCTCCTTTCATTTTGGACAGTTCCTTTGGAAAATGAAAGAAGGAATCTGATTGGTTACTGTGGCCAGTTCTACTTTACACCACTATGATAAATGACCCCCTTATGGTGACCGTGTATTTTGCTGGGGCTGCCCCTTTAAAGGAGACATATCTAGCATCAGAGGAGCAGTACTAGATGTAGGACCTGTTATGTTCCCAGCTGAATCTGCAGAGTCCTTCCTCGTACAGTTTATTCTTTTCTCTGTGGTCATCCCAGGTCTGTGCTCAGTATGTGTATATGAAAAATGCCGCACAGGGGGCGAAACACCCCGACCCCAACTCGTGTTTACAGCTGCAGAGGCGCATCCGAAGGCTGGATTTCTACACCAAGGTGGAAGTAAGTACTGCATGTATAATAATATAACTACTAGAGTATTATAGTAGTAATATCATAGGCCTAGAGAGGCCCTGAGCGGGCTAATTCTGCTCCCGCTCTGTGCAGTTGGAAGCCCCCTCTCCTCAGTGGGCTCGGGGCGGCTGCCCCTCATGTCCCCCCACTAGCTACCTCTACCTCTGTGCTGTGGTGAGGACAGCTTAGGCCTCATGAACACGAGCGTATTTTCCTTCCGTGTCCGTTCCGGTTTTTTTACGGACCATATACAAAACCATTCATTTCAATAGGTCCGCAAAAAAAACGGAAGTTACTCCGTGTGCATTCCGTTTCCGTATGTTTGTATTTCCGTTCCACAAAAAAAAATAGAACATGTCCTATTATTGTCCAGATTATGGACAAGGACACAGAATGCACACGGACATAATCCGTATTTTTTGCGGATCTGTTTTTTTGCGGACCGCAAAATACATACGGTCGTGTGCATGAGGTCTCACTGTACACTGCATCTTCTTGTGGACATGGTTTGGCTGTTCTTTCTTATAACCAGAAGGTGGAGCCCTAACACCTCTAACAAAAAACATAGTATCGACCAGAATATGACAAAGATTTGCAACTTTCTAATAGGTTTTGTGATAAAAGTTCTTTTTTTTTTAAACTTATTAAAAGTTTCCATTGGCTGTCAGTGATTGGGAATATCCATAACCTGAAAACCTGCAGAGACCTAATATACCTCCCGTTACAGTAGATATATTCTTGTATATAGGAGCAGTATTATAGTAGTTATATTCTTGTACATAGGAGCAGTATTATAGTAGTTATATTCTTGTACATAGGAGCAGTATTATAGTAGTTATATTCTTGTACATAGGAGCAGTATTATAGTAGTTATATTCTTGTACATAGGAGCAGTATTATAGTAGTTATATTCTTGTACATAGGAGCAGTATTATAGTAGTTATATTCTTGTACATAGGAGGCAGTATTATAGTAGTTATATTCTTGTACATAGGAGCAGTATTATAGTAGTTATATTCTTGTACATAGAAGCAGTATTATAGTAGTTATATTCTTGTACATAGTAGCAGTATTATAGTAGTTATATTCTTGTACATAGGAGCAGTATTATAGTAGTTATATTCTTGTACATAGGAGACAGTATTATAGTAGTTATATTCTTGTACATAGGAGGCAGTATTATAGTAGTTATATTCTTGTACATAGGAGCAGTATTATAGTAGTTATATTCTTGTACATAGGAGGCAGTATTATAGTAGTTATATTCTGGTACATAGGAGCAGTATTATAGTAGTTATATTCTTGTACATCGGAGCAGTATTATAGTAGTTATATCCTTGTACATAGGAGCAGATATTCTTGGTACATAGGAGCAGTATTATAGTAGTTATATCTTGTACATAGGAGGCAGTATTATAGTAGTTATATTCCTTGTACATAGGAGCAGTATTATCGTAGTGATATCTTGTACATAGGAGCAGTATTATAGTAGTTATATTCTTGTACATAGGGAGCAGTATTATAGTAGTTATATTCTTGTACATAGGAGCAGTATTTATATGTAGTGAGATTCTTGTACATAGAGGCATGTAGTATAGTACGTTATATTCTTGTACATAGGAGCAGTATATAGTAGTTATATTCTTGTACATAGGAGGCAGTATATAGTAGTTATATTCTTGTACATAGGAGGCAGTATTATAGTGTTATATTCTGTACATAGGAGCAGGTATTATAGTTAGTTATATTCTTGTACATAGAAGACAGTATTATAGTAGTCTATATTCTTTGGACATAGTAGGCAGATATAGTAGTTATATTTCTTGTACATAGGAGCACGTATTATAGTAGTATATTTGCTTGTACATAGGAGGACAGTATTATAGTAGTATATCTTCTGGTACATAGGAGGCAGTATTATAGTAGTTATATTCTTGTACATAGGAGGCAGTATTATAGTAGTTATATTCTTGTACATAGGAGCAGTATTATAGTAGTTATATTCTTGTACATAGGAGCAGTATTATAGTAGTTATATTCTTGTACATAGGAGGCAGTATTATAGTAGTTATATTATTGTACATAGGAGCGTATTATAGTAGTTATATTCTTGTACATAGGAGCAGTATTATAGTAGTTATATTCTTGTACATAGGAGCAGTATTATAGTAGTTATATTCTTGTACATAGGAGCAGTATTATAGTAGTTATATTCTGTACATAGGGCCCGATTATAGTATTATATTCTTGTACATGAGAGCAGTATTATAGTAGTATATTCTTGTACATAGGAGCAGTATTATAGTAGTTATATTCTTGTACATAGGAGCAGTATTATAGTAGTTATATTCTTGTACATAGGAGCAGTATTATAGTAGTTATATTCTTGTACATAGGAGGCAGTATTATAGTAGTATATTCTTGTACATAGGAGCAGTATTATAGTAGTTATATTCTTGTACATAGGCGCAGTATTATAGTAGTTATATTCTTGTACATAGGAGCAGTATATAGTTTTAGTAGTTATATTCTTGTACATAGGAGCAGTATTATAGTAGTTATATTCTTGTACATAGGAGGCAATTTTTATTGTGAAAACAAACAAACAAAAATACAATAAAAATACATTCTTACAATACAAAACCCAAAAAATAACAGGCATTGTACACACAATGACTACTCGGCTAGAATGCCTATAGAATTATATTAAACTGATAAAGTACACATTTGCTGGGGAGGAAAAGGAAGAGGGGGGGGGGGAAACAAAAAACAAAACAAACACAAAATAACATATTTTCTGTTTTAAACCAAAGACACATTCCTCCATAATTTCCTATTATTTGGGTTACTCCTTATCTCTAATGACTTAACCCACTGGAGCTCAGACATTATTTGGTTTACGGCTGTGGTGTGGTGGAATGGCTCATTGTGTATAGACACGCGGGTTCTCATGTGCCAATGGTAGTATTTTATGACAGAAATGATCAGGTACATTGTCCCCCTGTCTACATTACTATTTCTGGATGGAACAGCATAGATGATGTCAGGATAAGTCAGGGACTGCAGTAATGGGATGTTTAGCTTTTGTGACACCTCTTCCCATATTCTCCTCCCACCCCTGCAGTCAGATATGAAGTGCTCCATCGTCTCCTCCTGCTGACAACCGAGAGGACAGTTCCTATCTGAAACACTTAAAAATTTTAGGTTACCCCTAACAAATAGCTTTCCATGTAATGACAACCAAGCTATGTCAAAGAATTTGGCGGGGAGACGTTTCCCATTGAGGAGCTTCAGACTTTCTTGTAAAGTGCTAGTCACACAATCCCTCAAGACTAGTGGAGAACAAAAGAAAGCCCTACAGATCCTCACATATAGATCTTTCCTTGGCTTACCCTCAATGTAGGACTTCTCTATCTTCCACCTTCTCACACACTTCAGCCCATAGTCCAGGTACTGGGGGAGGTAGTCACTCGTCCATCGACCCCTCTTGAGACTGCCGCCTCGCACCCAAGATTCATGCAAAAGGCAATATCCAGTCCCTGACACTGTTCACCCACAGGGAGCTGTTCTCTGAGTCCAGGCAACCAAAATTAACTTTTAGAAACATGGAGTCAAAGAACACCCTTGGATTCAGCATATCCAACCCACCCTCTCTCCTCTGTAGGTAGGTGATCCCTCTTTTTATCAGGTTCAACCTGTTCCCCCACAACAGTTGGAAGAACAGGCTAAAGAGCCTAGCGGAGAAAGATTCCGGCAAAGGAAAAACGACAGAGACATACAAGAAGACAGGGACCAGGTAAGTCTTCAACATTTTAACCCTTTCTCTATAGGTCAGCCTCCAGTTCTTCCATCGCTGAACCTTTGCATTTCCGGCTTCCAACTTCTCTTCCCAATTTAGTTTGCCGTTATCATCCCTCCCAAATTTGACCCCTAGGATTTTAATATAGGTGGAGGCTCTCACAAATTGTGGCAGATCAAAATCTGGATCACTGTCTGATATCCAAAGAGCTTGACTCTTCTCAAGGTTGACCAGAGACCCTGAGGCCTCCGAGTAACTTCTGATGGCTGCAGACAACATCTCCACCTCACGAGGCTCAGATATCACTACAGTCACATCATCCGCATAGGCAACAACACTCAGGGGCAGGCAATGGGGGACCGGCACCCCCTGAAAACTACACTCCTGCAGTGACCTCAGGAATGGGTCTAGGGCAAATACATACAGCAGTGGACTCAGTGGGCAACCTTGTCTCACCCCTGCCTCAACCCTGAAGGTATCACCCTGCCAACCATTGACCAGAGGAAAGCTCTCAGCCTCGCAATACAAAGTCTTCAGCCAATCGATGAATTGCCCCGGAATACCGTACTTTGACAAAGTGGCCCATAGATACTCATGATCTACTCTGTCAAAGGCTTTAGCCTGGTCAAGACTCACGACATATCTCCCACACCTCAGAGCTTTACATCTCTCAAACATCTCCCTTATCGAGAGGACTGCTCCAGAGATGTTCCGCCCTTTTACTGTGCCAAACTGACAGCCTGACAACAGTGCTGAGGACAGACAAACTAATCTAGAAAACAGAATTTTTGCCAGAATCTTTCTGTCGACATTCAAGAGGGCAATCGGCCTCCAGTTCTTGATGTCACTCGGCTCTTTACCTTTGGACAGCAGAATCAGCGAGGACACTCTCATGGATGGAGGCATCAGGTGACTTTCTAGACAATTTGTATATACATCCACGAGGATTGGGGCCAAGAGGTCTCTGAATGTCTTATAGAATTCTGCTGTTATCCCATCTGGACCTGGTGCCTTCTTCAGATGTAACTTATCAATGGCCTCTTTAACCTCCGCCACCGTCAAATCTGCTGTCAAAGGAGAAAAGTCCAAATCATTAGTATCAGGGAGCGGAGTTGCCTCCAAGAATTGGGTCATCTTGTCACTATCCAAAACCTTCCTCTGAAACAAGTCAGCATAGTAAGATCTCACCACCCCCAGGATACCCTCCCGAGATTCTTGCAAAACACCCTGGGGGTCAGTGAGACCGGATGACAGATTTATTTGCCACTCGCTCCCGGCAATTCTCAAAGGGATCAGGAGACCCTAAGGTCCCATAATCCCGTTCAAGAACCAGGGAGGTATACCTGCTGTACTGATACTGCCTCATCTCAGATTTCAGCCGGTCAATCCTTTGTTGGTCACCCCCTCCCGCCGAATAGAGTGACTCCAATTCTTTCCGCAGCTTGAGATACTGGCCATACTTACTCTTCCCCTTTATAACTGACAGTCTCTTAAGAGGGATCTGATCTCATCCTTGACATCCTCCCACCAGTCGGCCATATTGCCATAAAAGTCCACTCTCTCTAGCTGACTCTGTATAAGAGAGTGAACATGACTCTGAACCGAAGGGTCTTCTAATAGACTGGAATTAAGTCTCCATAACCCTCTACCTGTCCCAGAACACTTTGTGACACCCAAACAGAAATATAAGGCCAGATGGTCTGAATAAGGGACGATCTTCTCATCTTTCTCACCAATGGTCTCTGTAGGACTCACCAGAGCTAAATCTATCCGACTTCTTCTTTCACCACAAAAATAAGTAAATTTTGGTTTCCGACCACCCTGCACAAACACATCTGACAACCCGGCCTGTTGAATGATTCTGTTTAGAACCTTGGAGTCTCTGGTAAGAGGCCTATTAGAGGTCCTGTCACTCGATGCCCTGGTGGCATTAAAATCTCCAGCCATGATGACAGGGATAGATGTGAAGAGATATGGCTTCACTTCATTATAAAGGTTAATCCTTTCAGTCACTGTCTGCGAACCATAGATATTGATGAGACGGAGCCTCCTACCCCGAATAGTAACTTCCAGAATTAGGCACCTTCCCATCAATACCTCTGTCAACCTATGTATAGTTACATCATTGGTGTTAAAGAGGATAGAGACCCCGGCACTTGGTTCTACAGCCAGTGACCAAAAGGATGGACCAGACCGCCATTCACGCTCGGCTTCCCGTAAGAGTCCTAACGTATTTAAACGTGTCTCTTGTAGGAAGAATATATCAGCATCAAGAGACCTTAGATGTTCATAAACCGCATGCCTGGTCCTCCTCACTCTGACACTGTTCACATTACTGGAGAACACTTTAAGGTTGAAGTCAGCCATCAAAGCAAAGCAAAGCACAAGTAGCAGAGATATTACCCCCATCATCATAGATCCGAGTCTGAGCCCACCTGCCGACCACCTGTCTCCATGTCTGATTCGGACAGACGTTTAGCTCGCGGGGGTTTCCTTTTTGTGGGGGGGTCGCCCTCCTGGTCCTCATTAAATTCATCTACCACTCTCTTTAACTCTCTCTCCATCTCTTCCTCAGCGTCTGTCTCTGATAGGACACCGTACCTATTTGTTATGGTCATGACACCTGACCCGGGGTCTACTTTCTTTTTGGAAGGTTTTTGGACAGTGGTCCATTCCCCCTCAGGCTTACGGCTGGTTTTGTCTTTCTTCCGTCTCTTCTGTGGATTTATTGATGCTGGGGCAGAAGACGACGTGCCCACAACCTGCTCAGTGACCTCCCCGTTCCCCTCAGTGGCTCCTGGCTGGGACTGGTCAGGCACTATATCACCTATATTGTCACCCATATTGTGCTGAGGCTCAGGCGGTGTCACTGCTGACCCTGACAACAACATCTCCTCCTCTAGGTCATCTGCCCCTTCCAGCAAGTCCTCATCAGGGAAGTCCTTACAAACATTATGCCAGGCGTCTGGACAGTCCCTGTGGGAGTGACCGATCCTACCACAGAGGTTGCACCGGATGTTCTGGCAGGTGGCGCTGACATGGCCGATCTCCCCGCACAAGTTACATTTTACCAGGGTGCACACACTCGCAATATGACCGGCCTTTCCGCATTTAAAACATTTTCTAGGCTGACCCGCATAGAAGCATACCCCTTTCTCCCGGCCAATAAAGAATGAGTTGGGCAGATGTTGGGTAATGTTGTTAACCTGCCGTAACTTTACCAGGACCTTCCACCCCCCAGTCCATATGTCATCCTCGTCCCTAGTCTTGGTGAGATCTGACATTAGGTCACAGTGTCTTTTTAGCCATACAACAATATCCTGGTAGGGTACCGACTCGTTCCAGAATATTATGGTGACGCTTGCTGTGTCTGGTCTAGAGATGGGGATGAGGCTGAACTTATTCCAGCCATCAGCATCTCTCACCCGGGAGAAATGAGCCCAGAAGCGGTCCAGGTCAGACATGAGTTTAAAGCTGACATCATACCCCTGCCTGTCAGGAAGGTTTATCACTGCCAGGATGTTAGATGGCAGGAAACCCATTTGGTAGCACAGAAGTTCACGGACCACAAACCTCCTGTCAGGCAACTCCTCCTTGGCCCCTCTATGTCTGAACCTGACCACGTTCCTCCTCTTAAAAGCCTGACCTGTATAGTTCACATTAGATGTGAAGGATGGTGACCCACGGCTCCAGGCATTACCAGAGGAGACACCACCAGTTCCACCCTCCTGCTGTACTTGGGGGCGCTGTGGTGGCTGCTGACCACCTGCACTATGGGGGTCTGACACTTCTGGTGTAACTAAAGGGGGGAAGTGCTGTGCATCAGACTGTACAGCCCCCTCCCCACCACCATCCTTTATACTCTGCGGGTCACAAGCCTCTGAAGGCTGACCCAATGGTGGACCCGAGTCTAGAGATGACCCCAAATCCCACACAGACTGTGAAGCGCTCCCCTCTGCAGAAACATCATCAGTAACATCACATGCAGTCATATCAATGCAGTCACTGGCAGTATGATCCTGCTGTACAGAGCCCCGACAGTCCTGCTGAGCCATGACCTGTGAGCTCACTGCTGCACTGCTGCCTTCAGGCGAGAGTCCACAGTCCTGCTGCTCTCTACTGCCCCCCAGGACTTGTGGTGACTGCACTGCTACTGCAGAGTTACCTTCTGGTTTCAGTCCACAGTCCTGCTGCTCTCTACTGCCCCCCAGCGCTTGTGGTGACTGCACTGCTACTGCAGAGTTACCTTCTGGTTGGAGTCCATAGTCCTGCTTCACAGTACAAACTGCTGGAACTTGTGGTACCTTTTGAGGAGTCTCTGCAGGTCTTTGCTGGTGCTGGACACTTTCTTCCACTTCTCTGTACAAATTCCCTTTCTCAAAAGGGAAGCTGGCTGGTCTGAGGACTGGTCTTGCACAGGCCTGCTGGGTGTCATCTGGACAGGTTGGAGACCTGGGTTTAGATGGAGATGGTTCTGGCGCAGGTCTTTCCTCATGCCTTTGCTGGTTTCTGAAGGATTCAGCGACTGGTCCCATCTGCTCCAATACAGCCTCCATGTCCTGCACAGTGTCAGCGAGCTGCACAGCGAGGGAGCTCAGCTTCTTGTCGTGAACAGCCTGATTGTTGGGGTTTGCTGCCTTTAGCTTATAGACACAATCTATCTGTTTCTGCAGCTGTAGTTTAGTCTTTTTTAATGTCTCTAGTCTCTTGACCAGAGCTGGGATCCGCTCGGCCAGACATAGTTCTGGTGCACGCTGAGTATTGGGGGGCTGTGTCGGCAGTGTACTCACAGAATGGCTCCTTACAGGCGTCCCTCTGCTTGGTCCTTGCACTGGACTTGGTGCAGCCGTGGTCACTGCTGCGAGGTCACTATCTCCAGATTGGTGACTGGGCCCCTGGTTCTTCCCAGTGACCGCACTTGTGGCCCCATGAAGCCTTCCTGCAGTACTCCCTCTGGTCTCATCTGTCGTGTTGGCGACTTTTGCGCTGTTCCCACTTCCATAACGCGTGCGGTCAGACCGCATCAGGACAGACTGTTGCAGATTCTCCTGCATGGTCTGCTTCTCCAGCGATGTTCTCCTCTGTCTGCCTGCGGGTGGGGTGGATTGCACACCTGCAGCCATGCTCTTACTCAATGATGTTTCCTTCTTTACTTCCAACACTTTCTTTTCATCTTTGCTTCCTGCTGCACTGGGACTGGCAACACTCGGAACATTCCTTCCTTCCAAAGAAACTTTTGGATAATTATCCATGGTGTGAGAAGTCTGGGAATTGTTTCCCAGAATAGGCCTTGAAGCCTGGGCCTTGCTTGGGGAGCATTCCCACCCAGAGTGGCCCCGCCCTGGGCTTTCTCCAGACATCCAAAGCCTCAGGAGAGCTACTGACACACGTCCTCACAGCTAGGAGGCAGTATTATAGTAGTTATATTCTTGTACATAGGAGGCAGTATTATAGTAGTTATATTCTTGTACATAGGAGGCAGTATTATAGTAGTTATATTCTTGTACATAGGAGGCAGTAATATAGTAGCTATATTCTTGTACATAGGAGTAGTATTATAGTAGTTATATTCTTGTACATAGGAGGCAGTATTATAGTAGTTATATTCTTGTACATAGGGGCAGTAATATAGTAGCTATATTCTTGTACATAGGAGGCAGTATTATAGTAGTTATATTCTTGTACATAGGAGGCAGTAATATAGTAGCTATATTCTTGTACATAGGAGTAGTATTATAGTATTATATTCTTGTATATAGGCAGTATTATAGTAGTATATTCTTGTATAGGAGCAGTATTATAGTAGTTATATTCTTGTACATAGGAGCAGTATTATAGTAGTTATATTCTTGTACATAGGCAGTAATAGTAGTATATTCTTGTACATAGGAGCAGTATTATAGTAGTTATATTCGTACATAGGAGCAGTATTATAGTAGTTATATTCTTGTACATAGGAGCAGTATTATAGTAGTTATATTCTTGTACATAGGAGGCAGTATTATAGTAGTTATATTCTTGTACATAGGAGGCAGTATTATAGTAGTTATATTCTGTACATAGGAGGCAGTATTATAGTAGTTATATTCTGTACATAGGAGCAGTATTATAGTAGTTATATTCTTGTACATAGGAGCAGTATTATAGTAGTTATATTCTTGTACATAGGAGCAGTATTATAGTAGTTATATTCTTGTACATAGGAGGCAGTATTAGAGTAGT
This sequence comes from Bufo gargarizans, assembly GCF_014858855.1. Taxonomy (NCBI): domain Eukaryota; kingdom Metazoa; phylum Chordata; class Amphibia; order Anura; family Bufonidae; genus Bufo; species Bufo gargarizans. The sequence continues at coordinate 527,598,102 of NC_058083.1, read as the reverse complement.
TATATTTGTACATAGGAGGCAGTATTATAGTAAAAGGCAGTATTATAGTAGTTGTATTCTTGTACATAGGAGCAGTATTATAGTAGTTATATTCTTGTACATAGGAGCAGTATTATATTAGTTATATTCTTGTACATAGGAGCAGTATTATAGTAGTTATATTCTTGTACATAGGAGGCAGTATTATAGTAGTTATATTCTTGTACATAGGAGCAGTATTATAGTAGTTATATTCTTTTACATAGGAGGCAGTATTATAGTAGTTATATTATTGTACATAGGAGGCAGTATTAAAGTAGTTATATCCTTGTACATAGGAGCAGTATTATAGTAGTTATATTCTTGTACATAGGAGGCAGTATTATAGTAGTTATATTCTTGTACATAGGAGCAGTATTATAGTAGTTATATTCTTATACATAGAAGCAGGATTATAGTAGTTATATTCTTGTACATAGGAGGTAGTATTATAGTAGTTATATTCTTGTACATAGGAGGCAGTATTATAGCAGTTATATTCCTGTACATAGGAGCAGTATTATAGTAGTTATATTCTTGTACATAGGAGCAGTATTATAGTAGTTATATTCTTATACATAGAAGCAGGATTATAGTAGTTATATTCTTGTACATAGGAGGCAGTATTATAGTAGTTATATTCTTGTACATAGGAGCAGCATTATAGTAGTTATATTCTTGTACATAGGAGCAGCATTATAGTAGTTATATTCTTGTACATAGGAGGCAGTATTATAGTAGTTATATTCTTGTACATAGGAGCAGTATTATAGTAGTTATATTCTTATACATAGAAGCAGGATTAGAGTAGTTATATTCTTGTACATAGGAGGAGTATTATAGTAGTTATATTCTTGTACATAGGAGCAGTATTATAGCAGTTATATTCCTGTACATAGGAGCAGTATTATAGTAGTTATATTCTTGTACATAGGAGCAGTATTATAGTAGTTATATTCTTGTACATAGGAGGCAGTATTATAGTAGTTATATTCTTGTACATAGGAGGCAGTATTATAGTAGTTATATTCTTGTACATATGAGGCAGTATTATAGTAGTTATATTCTTGTACATAGGAGGCAGTAATATAGTAGCTATATTCTTGTACATAGGAGTAGTATTATAGTAGTTATATTCTTGTACATAGGAGGCAGTATTATAGTAGGTATATTCTTGTACATAGGGGCAGTAATATAGTAGCTATATTCTTGTACATAGGAGGCAGTATTATAGTAGTTATATTCCTGTACATAGGAGCAGTATTATAGTAGTTATATTCTTGTACACAGGAGCAGTATTATAGTAGTTATATTCTTGTACATAGGAGGCAGTATTATAGTAGTTATATTCTTGTACATAGGAGGCAGTATTATAGTAGTTATATTCCTGTACATAGGAGCAGTATTATAGTAGTTATATTCTTGTACATAGGAGCAGTATTATAGTAGTTATATTCTTGTACATAGGAGGCAGTATTATAGTAGTTATATTATTGCAAACTGAAAGGAATGACGTGGTATTAGCAGGAGGTGCTCAAACCCACATGCAGTCGTGCATATATATAGGGGAGCAAATCCTGCACTTGTGGCCCGTTGCTAATGGCAATCCCCAGCAAACATGCATACGGTGGTACTTGTGGTTCGCTGCGGGCATCCTCCACCGTATGCATGTTTGCTGGGGATTGCCATTAGCAACGGGCCACAAGTGCAGGATTTGCTCCCCTATATATATGCACGACTGCATGTGGGTTTGAGCACCTCCTGCTAATACCACGTCATTCCTTTCAGTTTGTATATAGAGATTCCTGGAGGTATATAAACTCCAATTTAAATGTGCCTGTTTTCCATCTACAGGCCACATTTAGGTGCACCTGTGAGGCCTGGGCCATATCAGACAGTCTTGAGTGGGACTTGCAGACTCCTCCCTCCTCCCATTGCAAGCATGGATACATGCTGGAGGTAACTGGTGAGTTGTTTGTGAGTCGGCCTTATGCTCCTGTAATTTGCCCACTGGCTCCTGGTATTTGCCCACTGGCACAGGTAGGAGAGTGTTAGGTCCCGGGCTACTTGAGAAACCTTGTCGCGGTGCCCGGGCTTAGACATGTCCTACACCGTAGGACATGTTGACTAATCTCTCAATTTTAAAACCAGTTTGAGGATTTAGTAATACCGCAGAGTGCACCTGTCTTTTGCTATTTTGTTATATAGTTATATTATTGTACATAGGAGGCAGTATTATAGTAGTTATATTCTTATATATAGGAGCAGTATTATAGTAGTTATATTCTTGTACATAGGAGCAGTATTATAGTAGTTGTATTCTTGTACATAGGAGCAGTATTATAGTAGTTATATTCTTGTACATAGGAGCAGTATTATAGTAGGTATATTCTTGTACATAGGGGCAGTAATATAGTAGCTATATTCTTGTACATAGGAGGCAGTATTATAGTAGTTATATTCCTGTACATAGGAGCAGTATTATAGTAGTTATATTCTTGTACATAGGAGGCAGTATTATAGTAGTTATATTCTTGTACATAGGAGCAGTATTATAGTAGTTATATTCTTGTACATAGGAGCAGTATTATAGTAGTTATATTCCTGTACATAGGAGGCAGTATTATAGTAGTTATATTCCTGTACATAGGAGCAGTATTATAGTAGTTATATTCTTGTACATAGGAGCAGTATTATAGTAGTTATATTATTGTACATAAGAGCAGTAATATAGTAGTTATATTCTTGTACATAGGAGGCAGTATTATAGTAGTTATATTCTTGTACATAGGAGGCAGTATTATAGTAGTTATATTCCTGTACATAGGAGCAGTATTATAGTAGTTATATTCTTGTACATAGGAGCAGTATTATAGTAGTTATATTATTGTACATAAGAGCAGTAATATAGTAGTTATATTCTTGTATATAGGAGGCAGTATTATAGTAGTTATATTCTTGTACATAGGAGGTAGTATTATAGTAGTTATATTCTTGTACATAGGAGCAGTATTATAGTAGTTATATTCTTGTACATAGGAGCAGTATTATAGTAGTTATATTCTTGTACATAGGAGCAGTATTATAGTAGTTATATTCTTGTACATAGGAGCAGTATTATAGTAGTTATATTCTTGTACATAGGAGCAGTATTATAGTAGTTATATTCTTGTACATAGGAGCAGTATTATAGTAGTTATATTCTTGTACATAGGAGCAGTATTATAGTAGTTATATTCTTGTACATAGGAGGCAGTATTATAGTAGTTATATTATTGTACATAGGAGGCAGTATTATAGTAGTTGTATTCTTGTACATAGGAGCAGTATTATAGTAGTTATATTCTTGTACATAGGAGCAGTATTATATTAGTTATATTCTTGTACATTGGAGCAGTATTATAGTAGTTATATTCTTGTACATAGGAGCAGTATTATAGTAGTTATATTCTTGTACATAGGAGCAGTATTATAGTAGTTATATTCTTGTACATAGGAGCAGTATTATAGTAGTTATATTCTTGTACATAGGAGGCAGTATTATAGTAGTTATATTCTTGTACATAGGAGCAGTATTATTGTAGTTATATTCTTGTACATAGGAGCAGTATTATAGTAGTTATATTCTTGTGCATAGGAGCAGTATTATAGTAGTTATATTCTTGTACATAGGAGCAGTATTATAGTAGTTATATTCTTGTACATAGGAGGCAGTATTATAGTAGTTATATTATTGTACATAGGAGGCAGTATTATAGTAGTTGTATTCTTGTACATAGGAGCAGTATTATAGTAGTTATATTCTTGTACATAGGAGCAGTATTATATTAGTTATATTCTTGTACATTGGAGCAGTATTATAGTAGTTATATTCTTGTACATAGGAGCAGTATTATAGTAGTTATATTCTTGTACATAGGAGCAGTATTATAGTAGTTATATTCTTGTACATAGGAGGCAGTATTATAGTAGTTATATTCTTGTACATAGGAGCAGTATTATTGTAGTTATATTCTTGTACATAGGAGCAGTATTATAGTAGTTATATTCTTGTGCATAGGAGCAGTATTATAGTAGTTATATTCTTGTACATAGGAGGCAGTATTATAGTAGTTATATTATTGTACATAGGAGGCAGTATTATAGTAGTTATATCCTTGTACATAGGAGCAGTATTATAGTAGTTATATTCTTGTACATAGGAGCAGTATTATATTAGTTATATTCTTGTACATAGGAGCAGTATTATAGTAGTTATATTCTTGTACATAGGAGGCAGTATTATAGTAGTTACAGTGGAGGAAATAATTATTTGACCCCTCACTGATTTTGTAAGTTTGTCCAATGACAAAGAAATGAAAAGTCTCAGAACAGTATCATTTCAATGGTAGGTTTATTGTAACAGTGGCAGATAGCACATCAAAAGGAAAATCGAAAAAATAACTTTAAATAAAAGATAGCAACTGATTTGCATTTCATTGAGTGAAATAAGTATTTGAACCCTCTAACAAAAAAAGACTTAATACTTGGTGGAAAAACCCTTGTTTGCAAGCACAGAGGTCAAACGTTTCTTGTAATTGATGACCAAGTTTGCGCACATTTTAGGAGGAATGTTGGTCCACTCCTCTTTGCAGATCATCTCTAAATCCCTAAGGTTTCGAGGCTGTCTCTGTGCAACTCTGAGCTTGAGCTCCCTCCATAGGTTTTCGATTGGATTAAGGTCCGGAGACTGACTAGGCCACTCCATGACCTTAATGTGCTTCTTCTTGAGCCACTCCTTTGTTGCCTTTGCTGTATGTTTTGGGTCATTGTCGTGCTGGAACACCCATCCACGACCCATTTTCAGTTTCCTGGCAGAGGGAAGGAGGTTGTCGCTCAGGATTTCACGATACATGGCTCCGTCCATTTTCCCGTTTATGCGAATAAGTTGTCCTGTGCCCTTAGCAGAAAAACACCCCCAAAGCAAAATGTTTCCACCCCCATGCTTGACGGTGGGGACGGTGTTTTGGGGGTCATAGGCAGCATTTTTCTTCCTCCAAACACAGCGAGTTGAGTTAATGCCAAAGAGCTCTATTTTGGTCTCATCAGACCACAGCACCTTCTCCCAGTCACTCTCTGAATCATTCAGGTGTTCATTGGCAAACTTCAGACGGGCCTGCACATGTGCCTTCCTGAGCAGGGGGACCTTGCGAGCCCTGCAGGATTTTAATCCATTGCGGTGTAATGTGTTTCCAATGGTTTTCTTGGTGACTGTGGTCCCTGCTAATTTGAGGTCATTAACTAACTCCTCCCGTGTAGTTCTAGGATGCTTTTTCACCTTTCTCAGAACCATTGACACCCCACGAGGTGAGATCTTGCGTGGAGCCCCAGAGCGAGGTCGATTGATGGTCATTTTGTGCTCCTTCCATTTTCGAACAATCGCACCAACAGTTGTCACCTTCTCTCCCAGCTTCTTGCTAATGGTTTTGTAGCCCATTCCAGCCTTGTGCAGGTCTACAATTTTGTCTCTGACATCCTTGGACAGCTCTTTGGTCTTTCCCATGTTGGAGAGTTTGGAGTCTGCTTGATTGATTGATTCTGTGGACAGGTGTCTTTTATACAGGTGACTAGTTAAGACAGGTGTCCTTAATGAGGGTGACTAATTGAGTAGAAGTGTCTAACCACTCTGTGGGAGCCAGAACTCTTAATGGTTGGTAGGGGTTCAAATACTTATTTCACTCAATGAAATGCAAATCAGTTGCTATCTTTTATTTAAAGTTATTTTTTCGATTTTCCTTTTGATGTGCCATCTGCCACTGTTACAATAAACCTACCATTGAAATGATACTGTTCTGAGACTTTTCATTTCTTTGTCATTGGACAAACATACAAAATCAGTGAGGGGTCAAATAATTATTTCCGCCACTGTATATTATTGTACATAGGAGGCAGTATTATAGTAGTTGTATTCTTGTACATAGGAGGCAGTATTATAGTAGCTATATTCTTATACATAGGAGGCAGTATTATAGTAGTTGTATTCTTGTACATAGGAGCAGTATTATAGTAGTTATATTCTTGTACATAGGAGCAGTATTATAGTAGTTATATTCTTGTACATAGGAGCAGTATTATAGTAGTTATATTCTTGTACATAGGAGCAGTATTATAGTAGTTATATTCTTGTACATAGGAGCAGTATTATAGTAGTTATATTCTTAGTCAAATTTCTTTTTATTATAAGAAAAGTACTGAGTCGTGTGAAAAGTCAAACAACTAATGTACCAGACGCAGCTGGATAGTTGCTTATTCAGCAAACAGGACATATCAAAGAAAATCGCTACACAACTTAGAGAACACATTAACATGTGCATACAAATAAATGATGAGGGAAAGACGACAAGACACGGGGAGGGGGGGGGAAGAGGGGGGGTCAGATGTCAATAGCATAATACACAGAAGTCTAGAATTCGCGGTATCGCTTCCAGGGGGACCATGTTTTGACAAACAGTGCTCTAGAGTGGGTTTCCCAGTGAGCAAGCTCCTCAAATCGGTACAGTTGGTCGACTTTCTCGACCCACATTAAGAGGGATGGGGGTGAGTCATTCCTCCACAACAGTGGGATCAGCAGGCGGGCTGCCGTAATAAGCATCGTCGGGAGATTCAACTTTGAGGGGGCCAACATATCGTTAGGGCACCATAGTAACAGGAGTTTAGCGTCTAGTCTAATACGGGTATTACAGGCCTTGTTCATAGCTGCTTCCACTTCTACCCAGAAAGGCTGAATTTTCTCACAACTCCACCAAATATGGGAGAGAGAGCCAGGCCCTCCTCCGCACCTCCAGCAACTATCTGGGATATCAGGGTTGAGCTTGTGGAGGAATTCTGGTGTTTTGTACCATCTTGTAAGCAATTTGTAGGAATTAGCCTGTATCCTTATGCAATGGTTGAATCCATGAGAATGCGTGAGGATAAACGCTTTCTCAGGTTCGGACAGAGTTGTGGACAACTCCTTTTCCCAAGCTGCGATAAACCACAGATCTGGAGGGGCGGAGGAGAGCAGCTCCTTATAGAACGTGGAGAGAGGCTTTCGTGGGCGCTGGGCATTAGAAAGTTTCCCTTCCACCCAGGAGGGGTCTGTTGTGGGTCTGGGCAAGTTACCAAGAAGCGTTAGGTCCTTTTTAAAGGCCATAACCGCCAGGAAAGAGGCCGCCTGTACCCTCGGGATTGCATAGATTTTGCTCCAATCCAAAGCACCTCACCTGATATGGGACTGAAGCAGATGTAATGGGAGACTCGGACTAGGGAACTGGAGGACCGAGGCCAGGTATAATTTGGACCATTCTAATAGTAAGCCCTTCCATAAAGGCGAGGCATACTTGTTGTTAGCAGTGCATTTGCGTAAGCCCCATAGAGCCAGCTTATCCCTATAGGTGAGCATATCACACTCCAGTTGGGAGACAAGGTTGAGAGGGTGCCAGGAGAGAAGGCACAAAGCTCTGTTTAGCATTGATGCTTTGTAATAAAGATATATGTCGGGAAGGCCGAAGCCTCCCAACCTTCTCTCCCGAGTGAGGGTGGCATATGCCAATCTGGGGGACCCACCAGACCATACAAAGGCTGAGTGTCACGGCTGAGGATGGGGGAAACCCTCTGACGTGAGATGCCAGGTGTTGAAGTGGCTACTCGGCCATGAGCACAGGATAGGGAGCAGGTCACCTCCTCACGCATCCCTAACTCCTAACCAGCATGGGCCGACCTTTAAGGTAGGAGGACCCATGCGCAGGAACCTCGGAGCCCTCTCTTACCCTCCGCAGATCCCTGAGCTAGGAGCTGGGTAAGACGACCTACTCCTCCTTGGCACGGAGGAGCAGGAGCCTCAATGGCCAAGCTGTTGGGAAAAGGGGAACACAAACAGCAATACGGAAATGGCAGGCGAACAAGAAGTTCACCAACCTGCCACAGCCTTGCTGACTGGATCCCTAAACAGACAGGGATCCAGAACCGTATGCTGCACAGAAACATAAGAAGGTCCCAACAGAACAACATGCTACACCACATACATAAAGACATAGGCATAACAACTATAATTTTTATGACCACAGGGGTGGCTCTCACAGGCAGGTCAAATACACAGGAGGCTGCTCCAGCTAGCAGGGCTGAAGCAACCTACTGAACCATGCAAGACACTCAGGCTTTATAGGCCAAGAAGCCACACCCACAGTCGGACACACCCAGTGACATCACTCACACACTGGGAAGAGGGTTAACCCTTCCAGCACCACAGGAAAGGAAAACACCAAACATACAGGGGAAGTGACCAAACTAAGATCACCCTGTGGCTGTTGCCGCTGGCAACGACATGGGTGGCAGCCGTCCTTGGAGACAGCCCGAAGGCCGAGACACTGCCACCACATGTACATAATACCAAACGTTGCCACGGGCAGCCACAGTGAAAGGACGATGTCCGTGCGCACCAAACATAAACTACAGTGCACAACAGACATACAAACAAAGTGCATCCACACACGCACACAACTCCCCGGGAACCGCACACATAGCTGTTGTCCGCGGCAACCGCACTGAGGCCTCACACACTATGCCTCAGCCGCGGTTGACACAACAACCACAACCGCGGGCAACTGTATGCGGCTCCCAAGGAGTCACGACCATAACCGTGGCCGTGACACTGAAAAGATTCTGCGGACCTCCACAAAGAAGGAATGGGGTAGCCAAATAGGAAGTGTTTGGATGAGGTAAAGTAGTCTGGGAACAATAAAGGCTTTAATATAATTCTTCCTTCCAATCCACGAGATGAATGGGAGCTTTAGGGAGTGTAAATGTGATCTAATGGATCTAAGTAAAGGGGCATGATTAAGCTAAAAAAGTTCCTCCGGCTTCGCCGAAATGTGAGTGCCCAGGAATGGGATCGATTTGGAGGCCCATGAAAAGGCGGTAGTACGTTTGAGCATTTCGATGGTAGAAGATGGACATGAAATATTCAGGGCTTGTGACTTAGTGTAATTAATCTTAAAATTAGAGACCAATCCATAGTCCTCGAGAAGGGCTTGGAGTCTGGGAAATGAGGTCAAGGGGTTGGACGTAATGACCAAGAGGTCGTCAGCGAAGGCAGCCGTCAAGTGAGTATGTGACCCCAAAGTAATCTTTTGAATGTCCGGATCTTGCCTAATTTTGGCCAGCAGGGTCTCCATGACAATAACAAAAAGGGCAGGTGATAAGGGGCAGCCTTGCCTAGTTCCATTGGTGATGGAAAAGGCTGGAGAGAGTGTGCCATTAATCCGAATCCTGGCAGAGGGGAGTGAATAAAGTGAGAAGATGGATTGGATGAACTGGTCCGGAAGGCCAAATTTTGACAGAGCCCGAGACATAAAGTGCCAGCTGATGCTGTCAAAGGCCTTCTCTGCATCTGTACTGAGAAGGGCTAATGGCATAGAGTTCTGCCGGGCATGCGTGATTAGGTGTAAGACGCGGACCGTGTTTTCACTCCCCTGTCTGCCAGTGACGAACCCCACCTGCTCTTTATTGATAATGTCAGGGAGAACCGACTGAAGCCGATGAGCCAAAATCTTGGCCCACCATTTCACGTCTGTATTCAGCAGCGAAATAGGGCGGTAGCTCCCGCAGTTTAGGGGGTCTTTATTTTCTTTCTGTATTACCGTGATATGGGCCGAAAGCGATTGTGGGGGGAGGGAGCCCCCATGGAGTAAGTAATTACAGAGGACATTAAAGTGCGGGATCAGGATACGCTTAAAGGTTTTGTAGTAGGAGATGGTAAAACCATCAGGGCCCGGGCTTTTTCCCGAAGGGATGGATGAGAGAACCTTGGTAATTTCAGAGTCAGTGATGGGGGATAGGAGCTGAGCTGACTGCAATGGGGTGATTGCGGGTAGATGAAGGGAGGAGAGAAATTTCTCTGTTGCTTCCCCTAATTGGGATGGGGAGAGATGACTAGGTGGCGCTAAATTATAGAGGTCCCTATAGAAGGCACAAAAGGAGTCCGCAATATCTGGGGTACTTTTATGTAAATTGCCTTTGGCATCCTTCACAGCCGCTATAAAGGAATCAGCTTTCTGCTTTTTGACTAGGGCAGCCATTAGCCTATTCCCCTTATCTCCATGGGCATAAGATCGGAATTTGGCTCTTAAAAACAAGTTAGCTGACGTGACATTCAGCAGATTCTTACGTTTTGTGCGAGCCTCTGAGAGTTCGGGGGCACATCCAAGGGCCTGTGAGTGCTTGTGCTAGTGTATCTGGGAGAGGAGTGACGCTACTGCCTGGTTCCTCTGTTTTTTAATGTGAGCGCTCAGAGCTATCAGCTCACCTCTCAGTACAGCCTTGTGGGTCTCCCAAGTGATGGAAGGGGAAGGTGCGTCCGGGCCAAGGGTGTTAAGTGTGAAAAATTCAATCATAATAGAGGACAATTTGGCAACATGGGAGGGGTCGGAAATAATGGTGTCAATAATCCGCCAATTCCATTCCCTCTTTGGGAGGTCCAGCAGAGAAACACTCAGAAATACAGGGGCATGGTCAGATAGGGTGATGTTCCCTATATAGGATCGGATGGCCCTATTAGTATGAGCTTTAGACAGAAATAAATAATCAAGTCTATGGTAGGAGGACTTAGCGGCTAAGTAGAAGGTGTAGTCCTTGCTAGACGGGTTTGTGGTACGCCAAATATCAATTACACCAAGCCTTTGCAGTGCGAGTTTGAGGCGTCACAGCTTCCTATGTGTGATGGCAGATTTCCCGTTAGAGGAATCTATGGAAGGTTCTAGGGCAACATTAAAGTCGCCGCCTAAGAACACCATTCCTTCCTTAAAGGAAGACAATAAGCCAAGGGTCTGAACGAGCCAAGCAACCTGCCCTCTGTTAGGAGCGTAGATGTTTGCTAGGGTAACAGGAGCGTCAGCGATAGCGCCTTTAACAAACAGATAACGACCCTCGGGGTCCGAGGAGACAGCAGACAGCTTGTGGACCGCTATGCTGACACCCCTGCTAGCCGAACTATAAGTGCTGTGAAACCATTGGGAAAACCTTTTAGGGGGCAGTTTGGGGATCTTACCCTCTCGGAAATGCGTCTCCTGAAAAAATGCTATAGACACTTTATCTCTCTGTAGGAGAGCAAGGACTTGGGACCGCTTGCATGGCTTGTTCATTCCCCGGGCATTCAAGGAGGATATCACAATGGACGACATACTGTAAATGAAAGAAGATAGGTAAGGAACATAACAACAGTGCAAATAAGGCTTGCAATAGAAGCTCTACTGAGCACCTGACTGTAGGGCGACCCTTTCGCATCACGGCTACCAGCCGGGGTCTGTCAGGTGGGGGGTCCCGCAGAGCTAGAGATGGCCAGTGGGTAGCCATCAAGAGGGGAAAAAAGGGTAACCTTCGGGTAAAGCCAGGTTAACCCCTGCAAACTAGGGTGAAGGCAGGGAGTGGGAAAGGTTAATACCTTAGAAAGACTCATAGAAGCCTGGAAACAAGAAGGGGACCAGACTAAACATTAAACAGCTACTTCATAACTGACGGATGGGAGCAGCCTAGAGTCAGACATATTACCCGGTGGGTACACAAGGCTTCAGGCCTTCCCGCCAAAAGGTACTCAGTCCCGTATAAACAGCTTGAAGCAGGAACAAAATGTAAAAAACATTACTAACGGTCTTATACTCAGGTTGGAGCAAAGGTAGATTTTTCCGCTCTGGTTCTGGGCCCTTTTCGCACAGGAACGGGGCGCCAGTCGGCCGCTTGAGGAGGCGGTATAGGTGGATCCTCTAGATCTGCTGGCATTCATGAAGGGATCTCAAGAGGGGGTATCCCCAGTTGGGACCAACTTGCTTGAAGGTCTGCTAGCGAGCGGATAGTGATCTGGCGACCATTCTTTAGGATCGCTATGCCAAACGGATAGAGCCAGCGGAATGGAGTGCCTGACTCTTTAAGGGCATCCAGGAGCGGCCGGAGGATGCGCCTTTTAGCCAAGGTGGACGGTGCCAGGTCCTGAAAGAACAGAACAGGCGCACCCTCATGCTGAAGGTGTTCAGCTTCTCTGCTAGCTCTCATAATCGCGGCCGTATCGAAAAAGCTGAGAAGGCCGCAAACCACGTCACGAGGTGGGTCTGTGGCTTTAGGCTTTGGCCTTAGTGCGCGGTGTATGCGCTCAATTACGATCTGTTCCGATCTTTCAGGCCCAAGAAGACCCGCGAATATTTCATGTGCCACCTTATTAAGTGCTTCATTCGCGATCGATTCCGGCAGACCTCGAATTCTAAGGTTCTTCCTGCGACTTCTGTTCTCTTGGTCTTCTATGCGAAGAAGCGCGTCATTCAATAAATCGGAATGGGAGCGAATCGCATTATACGATTTTTCTTCTCTTTTAATGGCCGCTTCATGCGAACTTTCCAGATCCGACACCCGATGCCCGATACTGCGGAGGTCCTCCTTTATATCGGAAAGGTCCTTTTTTATAGGAGCAAGTGCCGAGTTAAGCACTTCAAGAAGCGCAGCTTTAGTAAAGGTTCTCCCTTGATTACGGGACTTACATGTCGAGGTGTCAGAAGCGCTGCCAGCATCCGAATCTTCCTCCGCATCAGATAGCTGTGCTGGGGCCGCCGCCATCTTAGGGGTTTCAGCCGCTCTAAGCTTCGTCTGCTTTCTGAGGTACTGGTCCATCTCAGGCTGTCTGGACCGAGCAGGAGTGTGGTCAGTTTGATCATTGGTTCTTTCCTTTCCCACTTTGCCCATCTGTGCAACTTTTTAAGCTGATTTTAGGGGCTAAATCACCGGCAAGGTAGAGGAGCTCAGCAACAAGCAGCCATTCAGCTACGCAGCCAGGCTCCGCCTAGTAGTTATATTCTTGTACATAGGAGGCAGTATTATAGTACTTATATTCTTGTACATAGGAGGCAGTATTATAGTAGTTATATTCCTGTACATAGGAGCAGTATTATAGTAGTTATATTCTTGTACATAGGAGCAGTATTATAGTAGTTATATTCTTGTACATAGGAGCAGTATTATAGTAGTTATACTCTTGTACATAGGAGGCAGTATTATAGTAGTTATATTCTTTGTCAAATTTCTTTTTATTTGAAAAAAGTACAAAGTTATGTAAAGGGACATACATCTCGTGTACCAGACGCAGCTGGATAAAAGCTTAATCAGCAAACACAGTACATCTCAATGGTGGCATACATAACTCAAGCACCAATAACCTGTGCATACAGATATCTGGTGGGGGGTGGGGGGGTACGACAAGACAAAGGGAGGATGGAACTAGGGGAAGGAAGGATGGGGTAAGTTAGATGTCAATCTTATGTCTTGCATTCTATCATATCAAAGCCTAGAACTTGCGATATTGCTTCCAGGGGGACCATATTTTAACAAATGCCGCTCTAGAGTGACTTTCCCAGTGTGCCAGCTCTTCAAACCGGTATAATTGGTCAATTTTCTCGGTCCACATCACAGATGAAGGGGCCGCATCATTCTTCCAGAGGAGAGGGACCAGTAGTCGGGCCGCTGTTATAAGCATGGTTGGTAGGTTAGACTTTGAAGGGGTAAGCGTGCTATTGGGGCACCAAAGTAACAGAAGCTTTTCATCTAGCCTAACCTGGGTATTACATATCTTATTTATAGCTGCCACCACTTCTACCCAAAAAGGCTTGATTTTCTCGCAACTCCACCAGATGTGAGATAAAGAACCGGGACCTCCTCCACACCTCCAGCAACTGTCCGGGATGGCGGGATTAAGCTTGTGAAGGAATTCTGGCGTTTTGTACCATCTTGTAAGTAATTTATAAGAGTTAGCTTGAATCGTAATGCAGCGGTTGAATCCGTGCGAGTGTGTGAGGATAAACGCTTTTTCAGGTTCCGATAGTGTTATGGACAATTCTTTCTCCCAGGCTGCTAGGTACCACAGATCTGGAGGCATGGAGGAGAGCAGCTCCTTGTAAAAAGTGGAGAGAGGTCTCTTTGGGCGAGTGGTGATAGAGAGTTTCCTTTCTAACCACGAGGGATCCGTAGTGGGCCTAGGAAGCGCTGCTAAGCACGCCAAATCTTTTTTAAAAGCCATGACCGACAGGAAAGAGGCGCTCTGAACACTTGGGATCGCGTCTATTTTGCTCCAGTCTAAGGCACCTGATTCAGTCGTGATATCTTGTAGTTTGAGGTCGGACAGTAATGCCCAAATTCCCGCTGCCCTAGATGTGGTAGGATGAATATATGCCTGCAGCAGTTGTAGGGGAAGGTTCAAACTCGGAAACTGGAGGGTAGAAGAGCCATAGAGTTTGGACCACTCTGTTAATAAACCCTTCCACAAGGGTGAGGCAAACTTATTGTTGGCGGTGCATTTACGTAAGCCCCAAAGAACTAGCTTATCATTATATGAGAGCATATTGCATTCCAGTCGGGAGACAAGGCCGGGGGGACGCCAAGATAGGAGACTAAGGGCTCTATTTAGCATTGACGCCCTATAATAGAGGTACATGTCAGGCAGGCCGAAGCCTCCCAACCTTCTCTCCCGAGTGAGAATGGCATACGCCAGTCTAGGGGACTTGTCTGACCACACAAATGCCGAGAAGACCCTGCGGACCTCCACAAAGAAGGAATGGGGTAGCCAGATAGGAAGTGTTTGGATGAGATAGAGCAGTCTGGGGACAATAAAAGCTTTGAGGTAATTTTTCCGTCCTATCCATGAAATAAACGGGAGCTTTAGAGAGTGTAGGTGAGATCTAATGGATTTAAGCAAAGGGGCCTGATTCAGCTCGAAGAGCTCCTCTGGTTTTGCTGAAATGTTAGTACCCAGAAATGGGATTGACTTAAGGGCCCACGAAAAGGCAGTGGAGCCCTTAAGCGTGTCAACAAAAGAGGGTGGGCAAGAGATATTCAGGGCCTGTGACTTAGTATAATTAATCTTAAAGTTTGAGACCTTACCGTATTCTTCAAAAAGGGCCTGAAGTCTGGGAAAAGAGGATAAAGGATTGGACGTTATGACCAATAGATCGTCCGCAAAAGCAGCCGTCAGATGAGCTGTGACCCTAAAGTGATACCTAAAATGTCCGGGTCCTGCCTGATCTTAGCCAGCAGGGTCTCCATGACAATAACAAAGAGAGCAGGTGAGAGAGGGCAGCCTTGTCTCGTCCCATTAGTGATGGGAAAGGATGGGGACAGTGTTCCATTGATACGTATTCTGGCAGAAGGGAGCGAATAAAGTGAGAAGATGGATTGGATAAACTGAACCGGAAGACCAAATTTCAACAAAGCTCGCGACATGAATTGCCAGCTAATCCTGTCGAAGGCCTTCTCGGCATCCGTACTGAGCAAGGCTAGCGGTATCGAGTGCTTTCGGGCATGTGTGATCAGTTGTATGACACGGACCGTATTCTCACTCCCCTGTCTGCCAGAAACGAATCCCACCTGCTCCTCGTTGATAATGCCAGGGAGAACCGCCTGAATCCTTTGAGCCAAAATCTTGGCCCACCACTTCACGTCTGTATTCAGAAGCGAAATAGGACGGTAACTCCCGCAGTTTAGGGGATCCTTATTTTCTTTATGTATCACTGTGATGTGGGCAGCAAGCGATTGGGGCGGGAGGGAACCCCCCTGGAGTAAGTGGTTACATAGGATGTTAAACTGGGGGATTAAAATGTGCTTAAAGGTTTTGTAGTAGGAGATGGTGAAACCATCAGGGCCTGGGCTTTTCCCTGAAGGGATGGAGGAGAGGACCTTACCAATTTCAGTATCAGTGATGGGCGATAAAAGCAGGGCTGACTGCGCTGGGGTAATAGCAGGCAACTGAAGGGAGGAGAGAAATTTCTCCGTTGCTTCTCCTAATTGGTCTGGTGAGAGACCATCCGGTGTTTTAAGATTATAGAGGTCACTATAGAAGGCGCAGAAGGATTTTGCGATATCTGGAGTACTTTTATGAAGAACTCCTTGACTATCTTTAACTGCGGTGATAAAGGAATCAGTTTTCTGCTTCTTGACTAAAGCGGACATTAACCTGTTTCCCCTATCTCCGTGGGCATAGGAACGGAATTTGGCTCTAAGTAAGAGTTTTGCTGAAGTGACATTCATCAGGTTTTTGAGCTTAGTGCGGGCTTCCGCGAGCTCTGCGGCACAGCTAAGAGCCTGGGAAGTTTTATGCGATAGCTCTAGAGCCTGGATCTGGGAGAGAAGTGACACCATGGCTTGACTTCGTTGTCTTTTAATATGGGCACCTAAGGCTATCAGTTCCCCTCTAAGGACCGCTTTGTGGGTTTCCCAAACAATAGAAGGGGAGGGTGCGTCAGGTCCTGAAGCGTTAGCTGTGAAGAAATCAGTTATGATAGAGGAGAGTTTAGCAGCATGGGAGGGGTCCGATATGACGGTCTCGTTTATGCGCCAATTCCATTCCCTCTTTGGGAGGTCCTGCAGAGAAATACTCAGGAATACAGGGGCATGGTCAGACAGGGTGATGTTCCCTATGTGAGAACCGATGGCCCTATTAGCAAAGGATTTGGATAAGAATAAATAGTCTAGCCTATGGTAGGACAATTTAGCTGCTGAGTAAAAGGAAAAGTCCCTACCAGTGGGGTTTGTGGTGCGCCAAACATCTAAAACTCCCAACCTCTGTAAGGCCCGTTTAAGGCGTCTTAAGCGAACGTGTGTAATGGCCGATTTCCCAGTTGAAGAATCTAGTGCAGGTTCAAGGGTAGCATTAAAGTCACCTCCTAAAATAACCATTCCCTCCCAGGGTCTGAACGAGCCAAGCAACCTGTCTTCTGTTGGGGGCATATACAGTTGCCAGGGTAACAGGAGTGTCAGCGATAGTGCCCTTAACAAACAGGTAACGACCCTCGGGGTCTGCAGAGACGGCAGAATGCTTAAAGGGGAGCTGCTTGTGGATCGCTATGCTGACACCCCTGCTAGCCGAACTGTAAGTGCTGTGGAACCATTGGGAAAACCGTTTGGGGGGCAATTTGGGGGTCTTACCCTCTCGGAAGTGGGTTTCCTGAAAGAAGGCTATAGACACTTTATCCCTCTGTAAAAGGGCCAGGATTTGGGACCGCTTGCAAGGCTCGTTCATTCCCCGGACGTTAAAAGATGAGATCACAATAGACGACATTCTGAAATACAAAATGGACAATCAGCATCTAACCATGCAATGTATGACATCTGATGGTGTAGGAGGGGGAAGGGGGACACAAAAGGGAAGGAGGGGAGACAAACAGGTAAGGTACATAATAATACAAAGACATATTGCAGAAAGATCTCTACTGAGCACCCGACTGTGCGACCCTTTCTCATTACGGCTATCAGCCGGGGTCTGTCAGGTGGGGGGTCCCGCAGAGCAATAACGGGCCACTTACTGGCCATCATAATAGCAACGGAGCGAGGCGCAGACATAGCGCAGGGCGTACTGACTTAGGGGGAAGACCGTAGGCGAGTAAGGGGTTAATTATGCTGGGTAGGTGCGTGGTTGGGGGGCTGGGTTGCTGTACGGAGTAGGGGGAGCTGGTATTTTCGCGGGCTGTATATAAGGAACTGAGGGAGGGGCTACTGGTCAGTTGCCAGCTTGAGCCAGCAAGTTTTTCGTGGTCATGGCCTCCATGGAGGAACTTTTGGCGTCGGTGCGGGCTGCGGTGGAGTTACATGGTATGGAATTTCTTCAGGAGACCATCCAGGCTGCTCTCGCGGTGTCAGGGCCAGGAGATCCGTCCCCCCGGAGCGTTTGAGCCCTGAATCCACCCCTCGGGTCCGCCGACGCATAGGGAGCCCCGCCAGGGACCCTCCGCTGCGGTCTGAGGTGTCTGTGGTCGGTCGGGCCCTCAGACGCAGTGGGAGGAATCCAGGATCGCGTGGCGGGCCGGCGGGAGAGGGCCGGGTTCCTCCCAGGCCTGTTTCCCACACTGCACGAAGGAGGGGGCGATCGCCGGCGGCTGCGTCCCCGCGAGATGTCCCGCGCGGGGAGCGAGCCAGGAGGTACTCACCGGAGCCTGGAGGGAGCAGTGCGGCCGGGCCGTCTTCCGGTTCGGGCCTCGGGGCGGCTGAAGTGGCTGGTGTGTCGGCGCTGCGGCGGAGGGATACAGGCCGGCAGCTGAGGAGTGAGGTGGCCGGGCAGAGCGCAGGAGCTGGTGATCAAGTGGATGCGGGGCGGCCCCTAGTGGAGGGCCGGCGTCATTGCACCCAGAGGTTTGAGGAATGTGATAATGTGGCTCTGCCCCCTGTTCTGGGGCATGGAGAGGCGGCTTGCAGTGCAGCTGCTGCAGAGCCTCTTCAGTTGGGGACGGGAGGACTGGACAGCCTGCGGCCGAGTGTTCGGGCCCACACGTCGAGGAGTAGGAGTATTACCCTCCCCTCTCGCCATCCGCAGGAGGGGGAGGCATCGCGGTTGGAGGAGGGAGAACTGGATTCGGGAGCGGACGTCGCGGCGGGCGGAGGAGATGTTTCCATTCTGGAGGTCGCCGTGCCCTGCGGAGCAAGCACGCCGGTGGGAGTGTCTGGGAGCGGATCCGCGGCTGCCGGAGGTTCCATCCGGGGACGGCCAGGTGAGACGACGTCGTGTCAGATGCTGGTTGGGGGTCCAGTACAGCATAGTGGGGGGGGGGGGGGGGGGCGGATGTTTTAGCTCGGGAGGTACTGTCTGGTATGCTGTCGTTGCTTTCACGGCTGGGGACTGGGGCGCCTGTCTCTCCGGCGTCGGTTTGGGGGTCGGCTCAGGCGTTGGATCCGGGGATGGTGCAGGGTACTGGTGGTTCTGGGGTGAGTGTCTCCGCTGTTGGTTCGCAGGCCTCAGGTTCAAGGGTGGTGGCGGGTGTTAGTAGTGATGTGGGGGATGGAGTTCGGTTGGCGGATGCTGCGAAGGGGGAGATTTATGTGTGTTTTGAGGGGCCGCTGGGGGCTCACTTGAAGCAGGACGTTAGGGACAAGATATGGAAGGATGAGTATGTGGAGATATTCTCATTGCTTCCCTTGGAAAAATTTAATTTAGATAGGGGTAAACCTGATGAGAGTAAGAAGGAGGAGGAAGAACGGAGGCGATATAGATTGATCCCGCGTACGTTTCAGAATTGGCTTCAGGCCTTTGCGATTCTGGCCAGTGTGGTTGGGGAGAAATCGCCTGAACATTGCTCTGCACTGTTCTGCTATATGGACGCGATAGGTGAGGCTCATCGGACGTACGGGGGTGTGGCGTGGCTTAGGTATGATGAGCAGTTCCGGCAGCGGAAGGCGGTCAGGCCCAGCATACGATGGGATCATAAGGACATTGGTCTCTGGATGCGGCTGATGGCGGCGCCTAGGGGAGGTTCTCAGCCCTTTCGGGGAGCGGCCGGGGGTCCCTCGGCCTCGGATTTTCAAGGAGGGAGCAGAAAGGGTTGTTGCTGGCAGTTTAATGAAGGGCATTGCAGGTTCTTGTCAGACTGCCGGTACAAGCACGAGTGCTCCGGTTGCGGTGGCTCCCACAGTTTGTCGCGGTGTTTCCGGCGTGGGAGGGGTAAGGGACCCGAGGTTACGCAGAAGAGGGGTGACGCCGGTGAGGGTGGAAGAGATGGTCCCCTATTTAAGGAAGTATCCAAATAGGGAGGTGGCTCAGTTGTTGTTGGCGGGGTTTACTGAGGGTTTCGTGATTCCGTGTAGTTTAGTTGTGCCAAGTGTATCGGCTAGGAATTTGAACTCTGCATTGCGTCGTCCGGGGGTGGTAAAGGAGAAGATTGAGAAGGAGGTTGCAGCGGGCAGGGTTGTGGGCCCCTTTAAGGAGTGTCCTTTGCCTGATTTGTGGGTCTCCCCGTTGGGTTTGGTGCCTAAGAAGGAGCCCAATAAGTTTAGGTTGATTCATCATTTGTCCTATCCTCAAGGGGGGTCGGTGAATGATGGCATTGCGGATGAGTTGTGTTCTGTGTCCTACACGTCATTTGATGCGGCGGTGCGTTGGGTGCGGCGTTTCGGGCAGGGCGCCCTGCTCGCTAAAACGGACATTGAGGCGGCTTTTCGGTTGTTGCCCATCCACCCGGACAGCTTGCATTTACTGGGTTTCCAATGGGAGGGTTGTTTTTACGTTGATTGTTGTTTGCCGATGGGCTGCGCAATTTCTTGTTCGTTGTTTGAATCGTTCAGTTTGTTTTTGGAATGGGTAGTGAAACAGGAGTCGGGGTGGAATTCGGTATTGCATTATCTGGACGATTTTTTGTTCTTGGGTCCGGCTGAATCCAGGGTGTGTGCTGTTCTGTTGCATACAATGGAGCGTGTGGCGGCTTGGTTTGGGATCCCTTTGGCGGGTGAAAAGACGGAAGGTCCTTCCACCGTGTTGACATTTTTGGGGATCGAGATTGACAGCGTGGCCATGGAATGCCGGCTACCTGACAACAAGGTGTCTGATTTGTTGGATGAGGTTGTCTTCCTACGTAGGGCCCGGAAGGTCCAGCTCAAACGGGTTCAGTCGGTCTTGGGCAAACTGAATTTTGCTTGTCGTATTTTGCCGATGGGACGGGTTTTTTGTCGGCGTTTGGCGTTGGCTACTGCGGGTGTTATGGCACCGTTTCACTATCTGCGGTTACCAGCTGAGGTAAAGGAGGACTTGGCGGTTTGGGAGAGCTTTCTTGGGGAGTATAATGGGCGGTCTGTGTGGATGGAAGAGGCGATTAGTAGTGTGGATTTGGAATTATTTTCGGATGCGGCAGGTTCGTGTGGATATGGTGTTTTTTGTCGGGGTCAATGGAGTGCAGAGGCATGGCCGGAGGAGTGGAGACGGGCCGGGGTCCTCGGCAACTTGGTGTTGTTGGAGCTCTTCCCTATTGTTTTGGCTACGGAGTTGTGGGGGGAATGGCTTAGGAATCGGCGGGTGCGTTTCTACTGTGATAATTTGGGCGTGGTGCAGGCGATTAATAGTCAGACGGCCAACTCTCCGCCGGTGTTGAATTTATTAAGGCATCTGGTGTTGAGGGGTTTGCGGCTGAATGCTTGTTTTGTTGCGGTGCATGTTCCTGGGGTAGACAACTCACTTGCTGATTCCCTTTCTCGTTTCCAGTGGGATCGCTTTCGCAGCTTGGCTCCGGGTGCCGAAGTACGGGGGTTACCCTGTCCCCAGTGGCTCTGGAGCGTGGCCTTGGGGTGTCAGCTGATCTGATTCGGCAGTCGCTTAGTAGAGGTACGTGGTTGGCCTACTCTGCAGTGTGGGCTTTGTGGGAGGAATTGATTGAGCAGGTGGGTGGTTGTAGTTCGGTTGATGATTTCCGGACCTTATTGGTTTTTTGGGTGGGGTCGTGTTATGCGGCAGGTGTGTCTTTCTCGGTGGTGTCAAAGAGGGTCGCGGCTGTGGCTTTCTGGTTGCGCTGGCGGGGTCTGGCGGATGTTTCTAAGTGTTTTGGGGTTCGGCAGGCGTTGAAGGGTTACCGTCGTGGGGTGATTCGGAGGGACACTAGGAGGCCGGTGTCTTTCGCGGTGTTGCAGTTGTTGTGGGTGAGTGCGGAGTCGGTTTGTGTGTCGGCATTTGAGGTGTTTTTGTTTAGGGCTGCATTTTCGCTAGCCTTTTTTGGGGCATTTCGTATTTCGGAATTGGTAGCAGCTAGTCGCTCGGGTGGTGGAGGTTTGTTGTTGGAAGATGTACTGTTGTGTGACGGCGGTTTGAGGTGCGTGATACGCAAGTCTAAAACTGATCAGGAAGGTAGGGGTGTGGTTTTGTGGCTTCGGCAATTGGTGGGGTCGGTACTTTGTCCAGTGCGTTGCGTTGAGGAATATTTGGGAGTGAGGCCTGATGGATCGGGTGCATTGTTGATTCACCAGGACGGGTCGCGGTTGTCCCGGTTCCAATTCATATCTGTTTTTAGGAAGTGTTTGTTGGCGGCGGGTTTGCCTGTTGATGAGTATGCATCCCACTCCTTTCGGATCGGGGCAGCAACTGAAGCGGCCAGGTGGGGGCTGGGTGAAGATGTTATCAAGCGTATTGGGCGCTGGGAGTCAGCTTGTTTCCACTCGTATATTCGGCCTCATCTTTTGTGAATGATTGTTGGGCGGGGCTTCTGTGAATGGAGCGTGTTGGTGTTCGGGTTCTGTTATGAATATGTTTATTTGTTTTTGTTACAGGGGCGGCGCCTTGTCTGGCATGGATTTTCGGGCACTCGTACGTCCATTGGGGGGCCTTGCGTGCGGATGTCAGGCGGAACGGACGCCAATTGGGTTTCCCGACGGGTGAGTTGGTAATCAGGTGGATTGGGTTGAGGGGGCTCCTTTGGGGCCGGGTGTTGCCTGAAATTCATGTTAATGCCACTTTGGATCGGCCACCTGATATCTTAGTGCTCCATGTTGGGGGCAACGATCTGGGTGTGCGGCGGTCTCGGGATGTCATCCGGGACATAAAGTTGGATGTGCTGCGCTTATTGTCGGATTTTCCAGATTTATTGATTGTGTGGTCAGAGGTGGTTGCGAGACGTTGCTGGCGGTTCGCCAGGTCGGTGGAGCATATCAATAAAGCCCGGGCAAAATTGAATAAGGAGGTGGGGCGTTTTGTTCGCAGGCAGGGTGGTTTGGTGGTGCGTCACCGGGAATTGGAGGCGGCATCGCCTCAATTCTTGAGAGAGGATGGTGTGCACCTTAATGATGTTGGCATAGACATGTGGGCATTGGGTATTCAGGAGGGTTTGGAGACTGCCCTTAAGGTTTGGCGGGACGCCCACAGGTGAGGTGTCACCGGTGGTCGTTTGGTGGCTGCTTGATATGGGATCCTGGGGGAGCAATTCAATGGTTAAGAGATGCAGGACATGTTAGAGCCTGCATCTCATATGGTTTGTTAATACCGAGGATGGGGCTCCTGTTTGGGCTACAAGGCCTACAGGAGGGAGACTGGTATACTTCAAGGAGTTGGTGCCCTTGGGTCGGTGAGTGCGGCCAAGGGTAAGCTTGAAGTACGAGGTGAGGCGGTGAAGGAGGATACTGCTAGTTTGGGTTGCCCTCCAGGATCCTTGTTACGGGGCAGTAGGTGATAATGTTGAGGGATGTTAAAAAGTGCCTGCTGTTATTATTGTTATTATTATTCATGTTATATGGTGAAAGATGTTGCTTTAATGTGTGGAATAATAAAGTTTGGCCGTCACGGTCATTTTACCAAAGCAAGGAAGTGTTGGTGTGATTATTAAAGGGGATCTGGGTAGGTATCAGTGGACGGAGGAAATTCTTCCATCCTATTAAGTCATAATAGCAACGGAGCGAGGCGCAGACATAGCGCAGGGCGTACTGACTTAGGGGGAAGACCGTAGGCGAGTAAGGGGTTAATTATGCTGGGTAGGTGCGTGGTTGGGGGGCTGGGTTGCTGTACGGAGTAGGGGGAGCTGGTATTTTCGCGGGCTGTATATAAGGAACTGAGGGAGGGGCTACTGGTCAGTTGCCAGCTTGAGCCAGCAAGTTTTTCCCGCCCTCCCGCCCTTGTATTGGTTGTAGCTCTGTGGCAGTTTAGGGGGGGGGGCTGCTTGATATGGGATCCTGGGGGAGCAATTCAATGGTTAAGAGATGCAGGACATGTTAGAGCCTGCATCTCATATGGTTTGTTAATACCGAGGATGGGGCTCCTGTTTGGGCTACAAGGCCTACAGGAGGGAGACTGGTATACTTCAAGGAGTTGGTGCCCTTGGGTCGGTGAGTGCGGCCAAGGGTAAGCTTGAAGTACGAGGTGAGGCGGTAAAGGAGGATACTGCTAGTTTGGGTTGCCCTCCAGGATCCTTGTTACGGGGCAGTAGGTGATAATGTTGAGGGATGTTAAAAAGTGCCTGCTGTTATTATTGTTATTATTATTCATGTTATATGGTGAAAGATGTTGCTTTAATGTGTGGAATAATAAAGTTTGGCCGTCACGGTCATTTTACCAAAGCAAGGAAGTGTTGGTGTGATTATTAAAGGGGATCTGGGTAGGTATCAGTGGACGGAGGAAATTCTTCCATCCTATTAAGTCACACAGGGGAAAGGTGACCCAGAGGTAGTACCGGGTTAACCCCTGCAGAATGAGAAAAGGGCAGGGGGTAGGCAAGAACAAGAACAAGAACTATGGATAGACCGTATGACAAATTAGAACTAGGTGAACTGAAACTGGAAGGTAGAATCTCGGTTACCACAACAGGCGGACATGAACTCAGGCCCATATCTTCCAGCAATCAGGGAAGCTTCAAGTCACTTCACTGTAAGGCACTAAGTCCCAGGCAAGCTGACTGGAGCTGGAACTAAATGAAAATCCTCCAAAGGGTGATCCCCTGCTCATGTAGGGGAGTTAGCAGACTTATCAGCTCTGGCTTTGGGCGACTTTTTATTATAGACCTGTCGCCAATCGGCTGCACGAGGTGGCGGGAGAGGGGGGTCCTCAATGTCGGCCGGCATCCAGGAGGGGATGTCAATCGGGTCCAATCCCAATTGATCCCAGCTGGCCTGAAGATCCCTCGGCGTACGGATGGAGACCTGGCGTCCGTTTTTGAGGACCGCGATCCCAAACGGATAAAGCCACCGGAACGGGGTGGCTGAAGCTCTAAGCGCATCGAGGAGCGGTTTGAGGATGCGCCTTTTCACTAAAGTGGACGGGGCCAGGTCCTGAAAAAACAACAGCTGGGTACCTTCATAGTGCAGGCGATCCGATTCCCTGCCAGCCTTCATAAGCGCAGCGGTATCGATGAAACTAAGCAGCCCACAGATGACATCTCTTGGGGGATCGATGTTCTTAGGCTTGGGCCTAAGCGCCCTGTGGATCCTCTCTATAACGATCTTCTCCGCTCTCTCTGGCCCCAGCAGGTCAGCAAACACTTCCCGCGCCACCTTCTCCAGCGCTTCACTTGCGATCACTTCAGGGAGTCCACGGATCCTCAGATTTCTCCTCCGGCTCCGGTTCTCCTGATCTTCAACCCTCAAGAGCGCATCGTTGAGAAGGTCAGTGTGTGAATTGAGCGCCTTGAATGTCTTCTCTTCCCGTCGGAGAGCCGCCTCCTGCGCGCCTTCCAAATCAGACACGCGGTGGCCGATGCTCCGGAGATCTTCTTTAATGTCGGATAAATCCTTTTTAATCGGGGCCAGAGCCGAATTCAGCACCTCCAGTAGTGCCGCCTTAGTGAATGAGCCTCTCTGCCTCCTTGACTTGCAGGTGGAGGCATCTGAGACGCTACCGCCATCAGTATCTTCCTCCATATCAGATGCTGGAGCTTTAGCGGGGGCCATCTTGGGGGTCTCAGCCGACCTGAGCTTCGGATGCTTTTTTAGGAAATGATCCATATCAGCCTGTCTGGATCTCCTAGGAGATGGATCAACTTGATCTGTAACACGATCTTTGCCCGTTTTGCCCATAAAAGCGATGCTAATTGCGTATTTTAGGGGTTAATTCGCCGGTAAGGTGTAGGAGCTCAGCAACACACAGCCATTCAGCTAGGCAGCCAGGCTCCGCCCCCCATAGTAGTTATATTCTTGTACATAGGAGCAGTATTATAGTAGTTATATTCTTGTACATAGGAGGCAGTATTATAGTAGTTATATTCTTGTACATAGGAGGCAGTATTATAGTAGTTATATTCTTGTACATAGGAGGCAGTATTATAGTAGTTATATTCTTGTACATAGGAGCAGTATTATAGTAGTTATATTCTTGTACATAGGAGGCAGTATTATAGTAGTTATATTCTTGTACATAGGAGCAGTATTATAGTAGTTATATTCTTGTACATAGGAGGCAGTATTATAGTAGTTATATTCTTGTACATAGGAGGCAGTATTATAGTAGTTATATTCTTGTACATAGGAGGCAGTATTATAGTAGTTATATTCTTGTACATAGGAGGCAGTATTATAGTAGTTATATTCTTGTACATAGGAGGCAGTATTATAGTAGTTATATTCTTGTACATAGGAGGCAGTATTATAGTAGTTATATTCTTGTACATAGGAGGCAGTATTATAGTAGTTATATTCTTGTACATAGGAGCAGTATTATAGTAGTTATATTCTTGTACATAGGAGCAGTATTATAGTAGTTATATTCTTGTACATAGGAGGCAGTATTATAGTAGTTATAGTCTTGTACATAGGAGCAGTATTATAGTAGTTACATTCTTGTACATAGGAGGCAGTATTATAGTAGTTATATTCTTGTACATAGGAGGCAGTATTATAGTAGTTATATTCTTGTACCTAGGAGCAGTATTATAGTAGTTATATTCTTGTACATAGGAGCAGTATTATAGTAGTCATATTCTTGTACATAGAAGGCAGTATTATAGTAGTTATATTCTTGTACATAGGAGCAGTATTATAGTAGTTATATTCTTGTAGATAGGAGCAGTATTATAGTAGTTATATTCTTGTACATAGGAGGCAGTATTATAGTAGTTATATTCTTGTACATAGGAGGCAGTGTTATAGTAGTTATATTCTTGTACCTAGGAGCAGTATTATAGTAGTTATATTCTTGTACATAGGAGCAGTATTATAGTAGTCATATTCTTGTACATAGAAGGCAGTATTATAGTAGTTATATTCTTGTACATAGGAGCAGTATTATAGTAGTTATATTCTTGTAGATAGGAGCAGTATTATAGTAGTTATATTCTTGTACCTAGGAGCAGTATTATAGTAGTTATATTCTTGTACATAGGAGGCAGTGTTATAGTAGTTATATTCTTGTACATAGGAGCAGTATTATAGTAGTTATATTCTTGTACATAGGAGGCAGTATTATAGTAGTTATATTCTTGTACATAGGAGCAGTATTATAGTAGTTATATTCTTGTACATAGGAGCAGTATTATAGTAGTTATATTCTTGTAGATAGGAGGCAGTATTATAGTAAGTATATTCTTGTACATAGCAGGTACTACCAGGTAGTATCATAGTATTGATAGTATAGGTATTTAGATGCATGTTACTATGTAGCACAGAAATAGATTGATAGGTATCATTCATTAACGATGGGGGTTAAAGCTGGCTGAAGATTATTTTCCATTGCAGGCAGGTTGCCAAAGTCATAAATCTTTGTGTTCCTCAGATATTGATATCAGTGATTGAGAATCGATAAGGACTTGAGAAGGCGGCGTATTGATAAAAGTGATAAAAGTGCAACACTGCAATATTTCTCTGAGAGATCATTTTCAGTAGATAATAAGCTGAGAAATGATCATACAGAAATCACTTTTGTGTCACTTTCATTTCAACTGAAAACATCTATTGTGTCAGGCTCGTAGCCATAGGGGAAGCGACTGCTTTGGGGCTCAAACTCACAAGGAGAAGTGAATATTTTTGTCAGGGGCCCCTCGCTGTATTATACAATGCATTATACACAGAGACGCTATAGGAAACGGATGGAGCGGCTGCCGGCCTCGTCTGAGAGCCATCTTGACTGACCACATAAGTGGGGGTTTCACGGGGGGGGGGGCAGGTTGTGAATACGTTTTTAAGGAGGACGCCGTTCACAAATTTGCTGTGGGGCCCATTCATTTCTAGTTACGCCACTGCATTGTGTATATGTATAGAGTAAGCAACAAAATATGAATTAAATAACTTGTGAATATTCAGTAAAAACAGAAAACTTTTATTTTCTTATAATTTAAATCTAGCCCTAAGATAATAAAATACAAAAAAAGAATATAAGAAAGAATAAATGCTTGAGATTTAATACAATTGATTAATGTACGTAGAAAATTATGAATGAGACGGGCCTTCTGGCCCCTCCGCTTCCCTGTCCACGCTACAGTGAGCAGTGAAAAGTCGAAGACTGCAGTGCAAATAATCTTTGCGCCACAATGTGCATTTTTAGATAGTAAATGACCCCCACAGTGCCTTAACCACTTCCAAACCAGGCCATTTACCCCCTTCCTGACCAGGCCAATCTGACTTGTGTCACTTTATGTGGTAATAACTTTGGAACGCTTTTACTTATCCAAGCCATTCAGAGACTGTTTTCTCGTGGCACATTGTACTTCATGTTAATGGTAAATTTGAGTCAATATGTTTTACCTTTATTTATTTAAAAAAAATACAAAAGTTAACGAAAATTGGGAAAAAATTCACTGTTTTCTAAATTTGAATCTCTCTGCTTTTAAGACAGATAGTGATGCCTCATAAAATATGTATTAATTAACATTCCCCATATGTCCACACTTTATGTTGGCATCATTTTAGTAATGTAATAAAAAAAAAAATTATGACTCTAAAAGGTTTAGAATTTTAGATGCAATTTTTGAAATTTCCAAAGTCAACTTTTTTAAGGACCAGTTCAGTTCTGAAGTCACTTTGTGGGGGCTTACATAATAGAACCAACCCATAAATTCCCCCATTTTAGAAATGACACCCCTCAAACTATTCAAAACTGGTTTTAGAAATGTTGTTAACCCTGGAATTAAAGCAAAATAGAGGTGAAATTTCAAATTGTCACTTTTTTTGCAGATTTTCCATTTTAATCAATTTTGTCCTGGAATACATTAATGGTTAACAACAAAACAAACCTCAATATTTATTACCCTGATTCTGCATTTTGCCGAAACACCCAATATGTGTCTGTAAAGAATAAATCAAGGCAACTGGACGTACTGTAGATATCTTGAAAACGTTTCACTCGTTCTTCCAACGAGCTTTCCCAATTCTGAGTGATTGTACAAGAATTCTGGGAATAAATATGTAACTGAATGCACATCTGGTAATTATACCCAGCATGGGGTCAGAGGTCATTATACCCAGCATTGGGTCAAAGGTGTTGATCCCATTATCCTAATTGGCCCAGAAAAAGGTGTCAAGACAGCATTGTATGTGGCAGACAATAGATGTCTAACCCCCCCCCCCCCCCCCTATTTAAGCTTGGCTTCTCCATTTTTACGTAGATGGTCTCCTTCACACCTCCTTTGTACCAATCGGCCTCCTTATCCAAAACACATACTTGACTGTCTTCACAGGTGTGACCTGTTCCTTTTAGATGTAAGTACACGGCTGAGTCTTGACCAGAGGGTTTGGCTCTTCTATGCTGAGCCATACGCTGATGTAGTTGTTGTTGTTCTGGTCAAGATTCAGCCGTGTACTTACATCTAAAAGAAACAGATCACAACAGTTTTTTGCAGGACGAGGTGACATTTTTATTGCTACTATTTTGGGGTACATACGACTTTTTGATGGATATTATGTTTTTTGTGAGGTGCTAAAAAAAATTTTGGACAAATTTTTTTCTTTTTTTCTTAGACCGTTCACTTGATGGGGTAGATCATGTGATATTTTTGTAGAGCCAATTGTTAGGGTTATGGACACGGCGATACCAAATATGTAAATTTTTTTTACATTTTACACAATAAGAGCATTTTTTGAAAAAAAAACAAAATGTTTTTGTGTTCCAATTTTCATAGAGCCATATTATTTTTTATTTTTCTGGCTATGGTCTTGTGTTGGGGCAAATTTTTTGCGGGATGAGGTGACGTTTTTATTGCTACCATTCTGGGGTACATATGACTTTTTGATTGATTAACATTTATGTTTTTTGTGAGGCGAGCTCACTAAAAAAATCTGTTTTGGCGCAATGTTTATTTATTTATTTTTTTACGGCATTCACCTGATGGGTTAGATCATATGATATTATAATAGAGCGGGTCGTTGTGGACGTGGTGATACCAAATATGTCTATTTTCTTTTTTTTTCTTCTATATTTAATTTTTTTTTAAAGAACTGATTTGGGGGGATTTCTTTTTTTTATGTGAAACTTTTTTTATCTTTTTTTTTTCAAAACGCAATTTTTTATTTTTACATTTTTTTTATTTTACACTTTGTGTCCCCCATAAGGTCATACAAGACCTCTGGGGGACGTTGAACTCATTTTATAGGGATTCAAATGGTCCCTTAAGCGTGCGGTCAGAAGGAGACCAGCGAGCCTACAGGAAGACTTGAACCTCCTATGGAAAACGCTCTATGCTTGCCTTCTACCATGGAGGATGAGAGCATTCAGTGCGCTGACCCGCAGGAGGGTCACGAAGTTAGACCGGTACTCCTGGTGGGGTAAGGAGTATCTTTCCCTAGCCTTTTTCTTTCATTATTAGTTTTTAAAGGGGATTTTTTTTTTGTCTCTATTTTTAGACAATTAAAGAGGGCCTTAGAAAGGCTACCTCAAAGACCAGAGGGAAAGAATGTGCTGTTTGCAAGAGGAAGCTTGCTCTTTCCTGGTCAAAAATGTTATGTCAGCATTGTGTCGACAAAGTGATGGAAGAGGAGTCCCCATCTCTACTCCAAAACATTAAGGATATTGTGAAATCTGAAGTGTCTGATTGCATGAAAATGTTTAAAAAGTGCCACCCTTCCGCAGCCTCTGGCAAGCAAGGCCTCTCTGCCATGGTTTCAGGTTCAGATTATTCAGACGAAAACAAGCTGGGAGAAATCCTAGATAGTTCAGACTCGTCTTCGGATGAAGAAACCACAGGTAAACCCCTATTTTCCCCTGATGATACGGAATATTTACTAAAGGCTATCCGTGCTATTATGAAAGTAGATGAATCCAGAGAACAAAAGTCTGTTCAGGATATTATGTTCGGTGACCTGGGACATAGAAAAAACTGGGTTTTTCCAGTAAATGAAAATATAAAGTTTCTGAACCAAAAGGAATGGAAGAAACCTGATAAGAAATTCTTTGTTCCAAAAAATTTAAAAAGGAAATATCCCTTTGATGAGGCTGATTCTGCTAGTTGGGATAGGCCTCCTAAACTGGATGCCCCCATTGCCAAAATCTCGAAAAGGTCTGCCTTACCATTTGAAGACCTTGGCACCGTAAAGGACCCAATGGATAGACGGGCTGAGGTTTACCTGAAAAAAGGTTGGGAGGCCTCTACTCAAGCATTTAAACCAAACATTGCCACCACTTCCACTGCTAGAAATTGTGGCTACAAGAATTGGAATCCCATATCCAAAATAAAACTTCCAGGGACCAATTACTAGCTGTCTTTCCCACCATCCTTAAGGCGGTAGACTTTATATCAGATGCCTCTGCAGACGCGTTAAAGAAGCCAGATAGCAAGAAGAGCTATCTGGCTTAAAGGATAGTCTGGTGACACGGGATCTAAGAATAAGCTCTGTCCTATTCCTTGTCAGGGCCATTATCTTTTTGGGTCAGTTTTGGATGACCTTCTTGAAAAGGCGCCCGATAATAAAAAAGGTTTCCCTGTCTCCAGGCCTCCCAAAAGACAGCAGTTTATTCAGAAAAATAAAAGGGGGTTCAATAGAGGAAAAAGGCAGAAATTCAGAGGAGGAAATGCAAATAGAAAAGACAAGGGTTTTCTCTTCAATTCCCAATCCACCTCAGGATCCAAATCCAGTCAACAATGACAGTTTCTCTCCTGTGGGCAGCAGACTCTCTCGGTTTCTTCAGGGTTGGGAGAAAATCTCCTCGAGCCTTTGGATTCTAGGCATTAGTTTTCGGTTTTCGTCTTGAGTTTGTCTCTCGCCCACCGGAAAGATTAAAAATCACAAACATCTTAAAAAATTCTGCAAAAAACCTAGCTTTAAGACAGGAGTTTTTTTCTCTTTTAGAGAAAAATGTCCTAGTTCCAGTCCCAGACTCAGAAAAAGGAAAAGGTTTCTATTCGTCCCTCTTTCTGGTTCCCAAACCAGACGGGACGTTCAGGATGATTATAAATGTAAAAGATCTAAATCAGTTTCTCTGTTACAAAAAATTCAGGATGAAGTCAATACAGTCGGTTCTGAAACATCTATTCGAGGGCTGCTTCATGGCCACCATAGATATAAAGGATGCCTATTACCACATCCCAATTCATGCAGATTATCAGAAATATCTCAGAGTGGCGGTTTCAATGGAAAATCAGATTAATCATTTACAATATACAGCACTTCCGTTTGGAATCTCTCAGGCTCCCAGACTCTTCACAAAAATAATGGCAGAAGTCATGGCCCACATAAGAGAAAGAGACATTTTAGTGATTCCCTATTTAGACGATTTTTTTGTGGTAGCCGAATCAAAAAACCTTCTGGACGTGCATCTCAAAGAAGTGGTGCGAATCCTAGAAAGGCTCGGATGGCAGATAAACTGGGGGAAATCGCATCTGATAGCTTCCCAGGAATGTGTATTTCTAGGGATGATCCTGGACTCAGTAAGATTATGTTGTATCCTTCCCCAGAACAAGATAGACAGACTAACAGGAGAGGTACTATCCCTGATAGTAGCAAAAAACCAACTATCAGGCAGGGAATGGTTGTGTTGGGCAGAATGACTTCTACGATACCGGCAGTCAATGGAGACAGTTTCACGCCAGACCTCTTCAATGGCAGTTATTGAAATAATGGCAGGGCGCTCTCTCCCCGCTGAATGCACCAGTCCCGCTCACCCCTCAGGTAATTAAATCCTTACACTAGTGGCTGAATCCTTTAAATCTGTCCCAAGGTCTCCTTGGAATCCGCAGGATTTAGTAGCCATCACACAGATGCAAGTTTATTTGGCTGGGTGCCTATTGTCAGGGAAATTTATGACAAGGAGTATTGAAAACAGTGGAGAGTCAATACTCTCAAACAGGAGAGAACTCAGAGCAGTTCTTTTGCCCTAAGAGAATTCCTTCCATTATTTAGGGGAAAGGTCTAAAAATTTCTCAGACAATGCCACTGTCGTATCCTATATAAACCGACAAGGAGGGACCAGATAAGAGGGTCTTATGTCTTTGGCTGCAGACATTTTTTCCCTAATCATACCTTGCGTTCCATTTATCAAGGCGGTACATCTAAAGGGAACAGAAAACAAAGTATCAGACTACTTAAGCAGAAATATTTTGGACCAGGGAGAATGGTGTCTAAATCAAGAAATCTTCAACCAAATAACTCACCTCTGGGGTTGTCCTCAACTGAACCTATTTGCAACCAGGGAGAACAGGAAATGCAAACTATTCTTTTCCCTAAAGTCAAAAGACTCACCAACACGGATAGATGCCTTCTCCCTCCCTTGGCCAGATCAACTGCTGTACGCCTTCCCCCCGCTAAGACTCCTTCCAAGGGTTCTACAAAAGCTAAGACAGGAGCGGATGAGGTTTATCCTGATTGCTCCCTTTTGGCCTTGAAGAATCTGGTTCACCTGGTTTAGAATCTCTCCCTAGCAAACCCTTGGATTCAACCCGGACAGACAAGAACTGTTGTTTCAAGGCCCTATCTTTTACCCGAATGTAAGACAACGACATCTAACAGCATGGTTCTTGAAGGGGAGATCCTAGAACGCAGAGGCCTTTCCAAGAAAGTGGTATCTACCTTACTATCCTGTAGGAAGAAGTTTACTTCCACCATTTACCTTAGAATTTGGAAGACTTTCCTAAACTTTTCAAAAAACCCGGTGAATCCCTTGAATCCTCTTCCTATATCTAAGATCCTAGATTTTTTACAAATCGGTCTGGAAAAGAACCTAAGATCTAGCACTCTCAAGGTACAAGTATCTGCCCTCAGTGCCTTTTTTGACTTTCCGATTGCAAACCACCCCTGGGTTAGGATATTCTTTAAAGCAATCAGTAGAATCAAACTGGTAGTCAGACCCTCGGTTCCCCCCTGGGACCTTAACCTAGTCCTGACCAGTCTGATGGAACCTCCTTTTGAACCTTTAAAGGACTTATCTTTGAAAATTCTATCTTTTAAAACTGCCTTCCTGGCAGCAATTACCTCAGGCAGACGTGTGGGGGAAATTTCAGCCTTCTCAACATCTCCGCCCTATACTAACATCTTGGATGACAGAGTGCTTATCAGACCAGATCCCTCTTTTCTTCCGAAAGTAGTATCCATGTTCCATAGAACCCAAGACATTTTCCTTCCCTCTCTTGGCCAGAGTCCAAAGAATGAGAAGGAGAAGAAACTCCATTGTTTAGATGTGAAAAGATGTCTATCTCATTACCTAAAAGTCACAAGTCAATGGAGGAAAACTTCTAGGCTTTTTGTTCAATTCGGGGGAAAAAACAGGGGTCACTCAGCCTCTCCTAAAACACTATCCAGATGGATTGTGGGGGCCATTACGTTGGCCTACTCCTCAGCGGGAGAGTCTCCTCCGGCGGGGTTTGGTGCACATTCCACCAGATCAGTTTCCACTTCATGGGCGGAGAGGGCTAATGCTTCCCTAGAACAGATTTGTAGAGCAGCCACATGGCAGTCTCCGTGTACCTTTTTTCGCCATTACAGATTAGATCTAGGCTCCAGAGTTTAGCTAGCCTTTGGTAGAAAGGTCCTCCAGGCAGTAGTCCCCCCCCCCTAAAATGATTACTATTCTAGTCGTCTCTCAAGGGTGCTGTCACAGGCGTAAAGGAAATTTAAGATTACACTCACCGGTAATTACTTTTCCATGAGCCCATGACAGCACCTGGGATTTATTCCCGCCCTACAAAAAATAAAAAATAAAAAATAAGAATAATATAAAAAAAATTATATATATATATATATATCATGGGGGTTTTAACTCCGTCACTGTGCACACATACACACGTGTCAGTTCACTCTCCACCACAGGCAGTGTTTATTTCAGCAAACAAAAGTAAACATGTCCAAACTTTAGCTTTAGGCTTTCTTCAGCCCACACATATTGCATAACATAAAGTCACACATTTTGTGTTCAGTCCAAATCGGGTAACAAAACAATATGATCTCACCACTCTCTGGGGTCTTTCAGAGACCAATTCCTCCCTCTTAGCTTGTTCAGCTTTCAGTTAGCCTGTGCACACTTGATCTCCCCAGCTCAGATTCCCATAGCCTTTTTAACCACACCGGAGGAAAACCCTGGATGGAGTTCGGGAGTGACCTGTCCCACCCAATCTCTCTGGTCACTCCTAAAACCCGGACCCAAAATCCACTTTAATGAAAACCTCCCAGTAACCTAATGTTACTAGTATACTTATTTCCGGGAATTAGATCACTGAGGCATACATTCTCAGTGAGACGTACCGACCATCCACGATTCTCCCCTCTGGGCTACTACAATATACACTCACCTAAAGAATTATTAGGAACACCTGTTCTATTTCTCATTAATGCGATTATCTAGTCAACCAATCACATGGCAGTTGCTTCAATGCATGTAGGGTTGTGGTCCTGGTCAAGACAATCTCCTGAACTCCAGACTGAATGTCAGAATGGGAAAGAAAGGTGATTTAAGCCATTTTGAGCGTGGCATGGTTGTTGGTGCCAGACGGGCCGGTCTGAGTATTTCACAATCTGCTCAGTTACTGGGATTTTCACTCACAACCATTTCTAGGGTTTACAATGAATGGTGTGAAAAGGGAAAAACATCCAGTATGCGGCAGTCCTGTGGGCGAAAATGCCTTGTTGATGCTGGAGGTCAGAGGAGAATGGGCCGACTGATTCAAGCTGATAGAAGAGCAACGTTGACTGAAATAACCACTCGTTACAACCGAGGTATGCAGCAAAGCATTTGTGAAGCCACAACACGCACAACCTTGAGGCGGATGGGCTACAACAGCAGAAGACCCCACCGGTAGAGTTGAGCGAACACCTGGATGTTCGGGTTCGAGAAGTTCGGCCGAACATCCCGGAAATGTTCGGGTTCGGGATCCGAACCCGATCCGAACTTCGTCCCGAACCCGAACCCCATTGAAGTCAATGGGGACCCGAACTTTTCGGCACTAAAACGGCTGTAAAACAGCCCAGGAAAGGGCTAGAGGGCTGCAAAAGGCAGCAACATGTAGGTAAATCCCCTGCAAACAAATGTGGATAGGGAAATTAATTAAAATAAAAATTAAATAAATAAAAATTAACCAAAATCAATTGGAGAGAGGTTCCATAGCAGAGAATCTGGCTTCCCGTCACCCACCACTGGAACAGTCCATTCTCAGATATTTAGGCCCCGGCACCCAGGCAGAGGAGAGAGGTCCCGTAACAGACAATCTGGCTTCATGTCAGCAGAGAATCAGTCTTCATGTCATAGCAGAGAATCAGGCTTCACGTCACCCACCACTGTAAGAGTCCATTTTCATAAATTTAGGCCCAGCACCCAGGCAGAGGAGAGAGGTCCCGTAACAGAGGATCTGGCTTCATGTCAGCAGAGAATCAGTCTGCATGTCATAGCAGAGAATCAGGCTTCACGTCAGCCACCACTGCAACAGTCCATTGTCATAAATTTAGGCCCAGCACCCAGGCAGAGGAGAGAGGTCCCGTAACAGAGGATCTGGCTTCATGTCAGCAGAGAATCAGTCTGCATGTCATAGCAGAGAATCAGGCTTCACGTCAGCCACCACTGCAACAGTCCATTGTCATAAATTTAGGCCCAGCACCCAGGCAGAGGAGAGAGGTCCCGTAACAGACAATCTGGCTTCATGTCAGCAGAGAATCAGTCTGCATGTCATAGCAGAGAATGAGGCTTCACGTCACCCACCACTGCAACAGTCCATTGGCATATATTTAGGCCTAGCACACAGGCAGAGCAGAGAGGTCCCGTAACAGACAATCTGGCTTCATGACAGCAGAGAATCAGTCTGCATGTCATAGCAGAGAATGAGGCTTCACGTCACCCACCACTGCAACAGTCCATTGGCATATATTTAGGCCTAGCACACAGGCAGAGCAGAGAGGTCCCGTAACAGACAATCTGGCTTCATGACAGCAGAGAATCAGTCTGCATGTCATAGCAGAGAATGAGGCTTCACGTCACCCACCACTGCAACAGTCCATTGGCATATATTTAGGCCTAGCACACAGGCAGAGCAGAGAGGTCCCGTAACAGACAATCTGGCTTCATGACAGCAGAGAATCAGTCTGCATGTCATAGCAGAGAATGAGGCTTCACGTCACCCACCATGTCCGACCATGTCCACGACCATGTCCACGTCCGCGTCCCTTACTAGATGTTTTTCTCATTGTTATGGTTCACCACAACAACAAATATATTATTTGGCCCAATGTATTGTATTCAAATTCAGCGGGATATAAATTTGAGGCCTAGTATTTAGGCGCTGGGTCACCGGTATGGATTTAGTGACAGATTAGACTTGGAAATGCACAGAAGCGTGTGTGTGTGAAGTTATTCTGAATGACCCAATGTGCACCTTGAATATTATATACCCTTTTAGGGATAGATTTCAAATAGCTCTGATATAGCAGAAACCACTAAATTATGAAATTGTTAAATTGGGAATTGTATTTAAACCCAGAACAAAAAATGTGCTTTGACGGACACTAAATAACTTTCCCAGCCACAACAGGACAGCGTTAACGAGAGATTTAGCAGGATATAAATTTGAGGCCTAGTATTTAGGCGCTGGGTGACAGGTATGGGTTTAGTGACAGAATTAGACTTAGAAATACACAGTAGCGGGTGTGTGTGAAGTTATTCTGAATGACCCAATGTGCACCTTGAATATTATATACCCTTTTAGGGATAGATTTCAAATAGCTCTGATATAGCAGAAACCACTAAATTATGAAATTGCTAAATTGGGAATTGTATTTCAACCCAGAACAAAAAATGTGCTTTGACGGACACTAAATAACTTTCCCAGCCACAACAGGACAGCGTTAACGAGAGATTTAGCAGGATATAAATTTGAGGCCTAGTATTTAGGCGCTGGGTGACAGGTATGGGTTTAGTGACAGAATTAGACTTGGAAATACACAGTAGCGGGTGTGTGTGAAGTTATTCTGAATGACCCAATGTGCACCTTGAATATTATATACCCTTTTAGGGATAGATTTCAAATAGCTCTGATATAGCAGAAACCACTAAATTATGAAATTGCTAAATTGGGAATTGTATTTCAACCCAGAACAAAAAATGTGCTTTGACGGACACTAAATAACTTTCCCAGCCACAACAGGACAGCGTTAACGAGAGATTTAGCAGGATATAAATTTGAGGCCTAGTATTTAGGCGCTGGGTGACAGGTATGGGTTTAGTGACAGAATTAGACTTGGAAATACACAGTAGCGGGTGTGTGTGAAGTTATTCTGAATGACCCAATGTGCACCTTGAATATTATATACCCTTTTAGGGATAGATTTCAAATAGCTCTGATATAGCAGAAACCACTAAATTATGAAATTGCTAAATTGGGAATTGTATTTCAACCCAGAACAAAAAATGTGCTTTGACGGACACTAAATAACTTTCCCAGCCACAACAGGACAGCGGTAACGAGAGATTTAGCGGGATATAAATTTGAGGCCTAGTATTTAGGCGCTGGGTGACCGGTATGGATTTACTAACAGAATTGGACTTGGAAATGCACAGTAGCGTGTGTGTGAAGTTATTCTGAATGACCCTATGTGCACCTTGAATATTATATACCCTTTTAGGGATAGATTTCAAATAGCTCTGATATAGCAGAAACCACTAAATTATGAAATTGCTAAATTGGGAATTGTATTTCAACCCTGAACAAAAAATGTGCTTTGACGGACACTAAATAACTTGCCCAGCCACAACAGTACAGCGGTAACGACAGATTTAGCGGGATATAAATTTGAGGCCTAGTATTTAGGCGCTGGGTGACCGGTATGGATTTAGTGACAGAATTAGACTGGGATATGGCCAAAAAATAACTACACTATTGCTGGTTAAATGCACTTGGTGACGGGCGCAGCTTGCCCCTGATGTAGTATATGGACAAAAAATGAACAGACTATTGCTGGTTAAATGCACTTGGTGTCACAGCTTGACCAACCACACTACTGAGGGTTAAAAGCACTTGGTGATGGGCGCAGCTTGCCCCTGATGTAGTATATGGCCAAAAAATGAACAGACTATTGCTGGTTAAATGCACTTGGTGACGGGCGCAGCTTGCCCCTGATTTAGTATATGGCCAAAAAATGAACAGACTATTGCTGGTTAAATGCACTTGGTGTGATAGCTTGACCAACCACACTACTGAGGGTTAAATGCACTTGGTGACGGGCGCAGCTTGCCCCTGATGTAGTATATGGCCAAAAAATAAACAGACTATTGCTGGTTAAATGCACTTGGTGTGACAGCTTCACCCTGATGTAGGCTTTAGCCAAAAAACAACCACACCATTGAGGGTTAAATGCACTTGGTGACAGGCACAGCTTGCCCCTGATGTAGTATATGGCCAAAAAACAACCACACCATTGAGGGTTAAATGCACTTGGTGACAGGCGCAGCTTGCCCCTGATTTAGTATATGGCCAAAAAATGAACAGACTATTGCTGGTTAAATGCACTTGGTGTGACAGCTTCACCCTGATGTAGGCTTTAGCCAAAAAACAACCACACCATTGAGGGTTAAATGCACTTGGTCGCAGCTTGGATGCACTTGGTCGCAGCACCGCACAAGACACAAAATGGCCGCCGATCACCCCAGAAAAAAGTGACTGACAAACGGTCTGGGCAGCCTAAAAACAGTGAGTGAGCATTTGAATTTCAGCAGCTCAATGATGCACAGCTGCAGATCGATCGATTAATCAAGTGAAGTCCTTTGGAGGAGTTAATCTGCCTAATCTCGCCCTACTGTCGCATCCGCAACCTCTCCCTACGCTAATCAGAGCAGAGTGACGGGCGGCGCTATGTGACTCCAGCTTAAATAGAGGCTGGGTCACATGGTGCTCTGGCCAATCACAGCCATGCCAATAGTAGGCATGGCTGTGACGGCCTCTTGGGGCAAGTAGTATGACGCTTGTTGATTGGCTGCTTTGCAGCCTTTCAAAAAGCGCCAAGAAAGCGTCACAAAAGCGCCAAGAAAGCGACGAACACCGAACCCGAACCCGGACTTTTACGAAAATGTCCGGGTTCGGGTCCGTGTCACGGACACCCCAAAATTCGGTACGAACCCGAACTATACAGTTCGAGTTCGCTCATCCCTACCCACCGGGTACCACTCATCTCCACTACAAATAGGAAAAAGAGGCTACAATTTGCACGAGCTCACCAAAATTGGACTGTTGAAGACTGGAAAAATGTTGCCTGGTCTGATGAGTCTCGATTTCTGTTGAGACATTCAAATGGTAGAGTCCGAATTTGGCGTAAACAGAATGAGGACATGTATCCATCATGCCTTGTTACCACTGTGCAGGCTGGTGGTGGTGGTGTAATGGTGTGGGGGATGTTTTCTGGGCACACTTTAGGCCCCTTAGTGCCAATTGGCCATCGTTTAAATGCCACGGGCTACCTGAGCATTGTTTCTGACCATGTCCATCCCTTCATGACCACCATGTACCCATCCTCTGATGGCTACTACCAGCAGGATAATGCAACATGTCACAAAGCTCAAATCATTTCAAATTGGTTTCTTGAACATGACAATGAGTTCACTGTACTAAAATGGCCCCCACAGTCACCAGATCTCAACCCAATAGAGCATCTTTGGGATGTGGTGGAACGGGAGCATCGTGCCCTGGATGTGCATCCCTCAAATCTCCATCAACTGCAAGATGTTATCCTATCAATATGGGCCAACATTTCTAAAGAATGCTATCAGCACCTTGTTGAATCAATGCTACGTAGAATTAAGGAAGTTCTGAAGGCAAAAGGGGGTCCAACACCGTATTAGTATGGTGTTCCTAATAATTCTTTAGGTGAGTGTATATATATATAAAAAGAGGATTTTTGTGTGAAGGTGTATTTTAGGACAAGTTCTCGCGATTAACTGGTGGTATAGGAGCAGTGCCCCTCCTTGAGAGCTCTCCACGAAAGTTCCTATTTCCTGTCCTGGTTTGAGGGGGTCTCTGTCATGGGCTCATGAAAAAGTGATTACCGGTGAGTGCAATCTTAAATTTCTGGCGCAGACTGTGGCTTTTCCCCGCTCACGCCAAGACTAAAAAATTGTGCGTGGCGGAGAAGGGGGGCGGCCGGCAGGCCCATCTCATTTATCATTTTCTACGCCTGTTTTAGGTGCAGAAAATTGTCTAAATGTAAGACAGCAACGAAGCCGTCTTACATTTAGAAGCGGCGATGGATCCTCCGAGGTTACGTAAACAGCGGAACCTCCGACAGCGCAGGGGTTTACTAAGACCGGCGTCTAAAACTCCAGTCTTAATAAATGTGCCCCACAGATGTCCCGAGCAATGAGGTGCACACTTGGTTGGATATGCTCCACAATCAGAAATATTGAAGTACCACGGCACACTCTTGAGTATGATGCAAGTAAAATATCTTTTATTGTGAGTCCTCCATTACATCGAACGCAATAACAGAATGGCATAAGCTCATACTTGACTTTCTAGTCTGACCTCTCGGACCTTGGTCACAGAGTCACAAGAGTAAGGAAATTAGGAGTATTTCTGGTGCAGATTGCGGCGCAAACGTCCTTTGCGACGCAATCTGTGACTTTTTCCTGCTCACGCCAGGTCTAAAACAGTGTGCGTGGCGTGGGCAAGGAAGGGCCGACAGGCCCGTCTCATTCATCATTTTCTTCGACTGGTTTAGGCGTAGAAAATGGTCTTAATGTAAGCCAGCAAGGAAGCCGTCATATATTTAGAAATGGCGCTGGATACGCCGAAGTTTTGCCTCTACATAACTTTGGCGGATTCACTGCTGGTGCAGGGCTAAAATTCCTGTCTTAATAAATGACCCCCACAGTGCCTAAATAATATGGACATACAGGGGCACATTTATTAACACCGGCGTTTTAGACACGAGTCTTAATAAAGCCTTAAGCTGGCGCTGTCCTCTTCATAACTTCTGCGTATCCAGCGCTGCTTCTAAATGTAAGACATCAACCGAGTTGTTTTACATTTAGACCTTTTTGTACAACTTGTCTGTAAACCAGCTACTAACTATCTCCTGCCAACCTAACTAAGACTGCCAGATTTAACTACGGTATTTGTTGCCCATACACAACAATTAGGGATACATAGTGCATAAGGAAACAATACTTTAAACATGTTAAACCCCTTATCAGTGATCCGCTGGGTCACTGCACTGACAATGGAGTTAAACTACTTTTCCATCATATTGATAGCCTAATCTAAGGATGAGCCATCCGTATCAAATTGGTGGGTATCCGACACCTGACAACCCTACCGTTCAGCTATTCCGAGTAGCTCCACCTGCTGCAATAGCTGGATCAGCGGGAACCTGTCATGGACGGTGTACAGGAAATAAGGCAAAGCAACATGTATAAACGGCTCGCTGGATCCAAAAACTAAGGAACCAAGGGAGACCCCTGCAGAAGACCTGGCACTTTCCCTGGCTGCTCAGCCTATGCAAAGATCCGAATGGTGGAGGTTTGCATATCCACGAACCTTGACTATAAAGCCCTGAGCACCCTACAATAGTGAGGGGACACGACCACCGGCTCCCTACACAAGATACGGAGGGAGTCACGGTCACCTGGGATCCAGCAAACAGATATTAACAGATAAAGGTACACTTAGCTTTGAAGCAAACAGGAGGACAGATCGGCGTGCACACACACTCCAGGAAGTAATATAAGCCGCTCAGAAAAGCCTTCTGGAGAAGAATTTAAAGGGAAGCAATTAACACATGACAGCTGAGAGAGGCTGACGAGAGGAGGAGCTGAATACCACAACACAGAAATTCAAGGAGGAGGTTCTGAAAGGCCTCTGTCAGAGCTTCTCAGCTGTCTGGTTGTGACAGTACCCCTCCCTCTACGAGTGGACTCCGGACACTCAGAACCCACCTTCTCAGGATGGGACCTATGGAAAGCCCTGATGAGACGAGAGGCCTTAATGTCCGTCACTGGGACCCACATCCTCTCCTCAGGACCATACCCCTCCCACTGAACAAGGTACTGAAGAGAACCGCGGACAAGACGAGAATCCACAATCCTAGATACCTGAAATTCAAGATTCCCATCAACCATAATCGGAGGAGGAGGCAAAGGCGAGGGTACAATGGGTTGAACATAAGGTTTCAATAAGGACTTATGAAAAACATTATGGATCTTCCAAGTCTGAGGAAGATCAAGACGGTATGCAACAGGATTGATGACAGACAGGATTTTGTAAGGCCCAATAAACCTAGGACCCAACTTCCAGGAGGGAACCTTCAATTTGATATTCTTGGTAGACAACCACACCAGATCACCAACATTCAGGTCCGGACCAAGCACACGTCTCTTATCAGCCACACGCTTATATCTCTCACTCATGCTCTTTAGATTATCTTGAATCTTTTGCCAAATAGATGACAAAGACGAGGAGAATCTGTCCTCATCAGGTAAACCAGAAGACCCCTCTCCCGAGAAAGTCCCAAACTGTGGATGAAACCCATATGCACCAAAAAATGGTGACTTATCAGAGGACTCCTGACGACGGTTATTTAAAGCAAACTCAGCAAGGGACAAAAAAGAACACCAATCCTCTTGATTCTCCGCCACAAAACAACGCAGATATGTCTCCAGATTCTGATTGACGCGCTCTGTCTGGCCATTCGACTGCGGGTGGAAAGCAGAAGAGAATGAGAACAGAAAGCCTTCCAGAATCTGGAAACAAACTGCGTGCCCCTATCAGAGACTATGTCTGAAGGAATACCGTGCAATTTGACAATGTGATCAACAAATGCCTGCGCCAGCGTCTTAGCATTGGGCAAGCCAGGAAAAGGGATGAAATGCACCATTTTGCTAAAACGGTCCACCACCACCAGAATCACAGTCTTCCCCGAGGAACGAGGCAGGTCCGTGATAAAGTCCATGGACAGATGTGTCCAAGGACGGGAAGGAATGGGTAAGGGAAGGAGAGGACCTGATGGCGGTGAATGAGGGACTTTGGCACGAGCGCAAGTCTCGCAGGCTGCCACAAAACCCTCAACCGACTTACGAAGCGCAGGCCACCAGAATCTCCGAGCGATGAGATCCAGTGTGGCTCTTACCCCCGGGTGCCCAGCAAGGACCGTATCGTGGTGTTCTTTAAAAATCTTGTGTCTTAAAGCGAGAGGCACAAACAACCTCCCAGGAGGACAAAGATCAGGAGCCTCTGACTGGGCTGCCTGCACCTCTGCCTCCAATTCAGGAAAAAGAGCAGAGACCACCACACCTTCAGCCAAAATGGGACCCGGGTCTTCAAAATTCCCGCCTCCCGGAAAACAACGTGACAGGGCATCTGCCTTCACATTCTTAACCCCAGGGCGGAACGTGACTACAAAATTAAACCTAGAAAAGAACAACGACCATCTGGCCTGTCTCGGGTTCAGACGCTTGGCTGACTCCAAGTAGGCCAGATTTTTATGGTCAGTAAATACGGTAATAGGGTGTCTGGCTCCCTCTAGCCAATGGCGCCATTCCTCAAAAGCCAACTTGATGGCCAACAATTCCCTATCTCCCACATCGTAATTTCTCTCTGCGGAGGAGAGTTTTCTTGAGAAAAAGGCACACGGTCGCCAATTGGCAGGAGAGGAACCCTGAGACAAGACCGCCCCCACACCCACCTCAGAAGCATCAACCTCAACTATGAAGGGTAACGAAACATCGGGTTGCACCAAGATGGGAGCGGAAGCAAAACTCTCCTTGATA
Source organism: Bufo gargarizans (assembly GCF_014858855.1). Lineage (NCBI taxonomy): Eukaryota > Metazoa > Chordata > Amphibia > Anura > Bufonidae > Bufo > Bufo gargarizans. The sequence goes on along the minus strand of NC_058083.1, from coordinate 527,553,728 downwards.
TCAGAAAAAGCCTTACGCGCCTCTACTGACCAAGAAGAAAAATCTACCCCCTTTCTGGTCATATCAGTGAGTGGTTTAACAATAGAAGAATAATTCAAAATGAACTTCCTGTAATAATTGGCAAAGCCCAAAAAACGCATCAGCGCCTTTTGATTCTCAGGAAGCTCCCACTCAAGCACAGCGCGGACCTTCTCGGGGTCCATGCGAAAACCAGAAGCGGAGAGAAGAAACCCCAGAAATTGAATTTCTGGAACCGCAAACACACATTTTTCCAGTTTCGCATATAATTTATTCTCCCGCAGGATGAGCAAGACCTGACGTAAATGTTCCTTATGAGTTTTGAAATCGGGAGAAAAAATCAAAATGTCATCCAAATACACCAATACAAATTTTCCCATCAAATGATAAAAAATGCTGTTCACGAAATGCTGAAAAACGGCTGGGGCATTCATCAAACCAAAAGGCATAACCAAATTCTCAAAATGGCCCTCAGGGGTATTGAAGGCCGTCTTCCATTCGTCCCCTTCTCTGACCCTGACCAGGTTGTATGCCCCTCTTAAATCTAATTTGGAAAAGACTTTAGCCCCAACAACCTGGTTAAACAGGTCCGGGATCAGAGGAAGCGGATAAGGGTCACGAATAGTGATACTGTTCAGCTCCCTGAAATCCAGACAAGGTCTTAAAGAACCATCTTTTTTCTTAACAAAGAAAAAACCAGCGGCAACAGGTGACTTTGAGGGTCGTATGTGTCCCTTTCTCAGACTCTCAGAGATATAAGCACGCATAGCGATCCTTTCAGGTTGGGAAAGATTGTATAAACGAGATTTAGGCAGCTTGGCGTCTGGGATGAGATTAATAGGGCAATCGTACTCCCTGTGCGGGGGCAAATCCTGAACTCCACTCTCAGAGAAGACATCCGAAAATTCAGAGAGAAAAGATGGTACAGTCTTAGTAGCAACCTCAGAAACAGATGTCGTGAGGCAATTCTCTCTGCAAAAGTCACTCCAACCATTTATTTGCCTCGCTTGCCAATCAATGGTGGGGTTATGTTTAGTGAGACAGGGTAGCCCCAACACTAGAGGAGTCGGCAAACCGCTAAGGACGAAACATGACACATCCTCAACATGAGCATCACTCACAATTAAACGGATATTGTGAACTATGCCCTTTAATGATTTTTTGAGAAAGTGGAGCGGAATCAATCGCAAAAACCGGAATATCCTTTCCCAAAGTGCACACCTGGAAACCATGAGTTATCGCAAAGTGATTATCAATGAGATTGACAGCTGCTCCACTATCTACAAAAATCTCACAAAAAATGCTCTTGCTCTCTAGCGCCACCCTAGCCGGCAGGACAAAACGGGAACTACAAGCAAACGGAAAACCTTCAATCTCCGCCTCAACCCTGCCAATAGTAACAGACGGAACATTTTTCAAAGATTTTTTCCTCTTTGTTTCTTTATTATACCCAGAGAACTGCCTGAATCTCCTAGAGGGACAAATATTTGCCAAATGATTAATACCTCCACAACAAAAACAAACCCTCCCATGCGGGCTGAATCTTCTATTGTCAGAAGCAATCAACCCCAGCTGCATGGGCTCCTGCTCAGAAGGGGCTGACAGCGACTGAGACCCCTGCGCACAGAATGGGACCGCTGCACAGTCCTGGGACCGAGTATGACAGGAAGGAGAGATCTCTCCTCTCTCTCTAAGACGCCTGTCAATACGAACGGCCTGAGACATAGCAGAGTCCAAAGAAATAGGCCTTTCATGAAAGGCGAATGCATCTTTCAATCCCTCTGAAAGACCATGGCAAAATTGACTTCGGAGTGCAGCATCATTCCAACCAGTATCAGCTGCCCATCTCCGAAATTCTGAGCAGTATATTTCTGCGGATAGTTTACCCTGGCATAGGAGACGTAGTCTAGACTCCGCCAGAGCAATACGATCCGGATCATCATATATCTGACCCAGGGCTAAAAAGAATTCATCCACTGAACGGAGGGGCCGTGCCCCCTCCGGCAGCGAAAAGGCCCAGGACTGAGCGTTACCCCTGAGCAGCGATATAATGATCCCCACCCTCCGTTCCTCATCACCAGAAGAATGGGGAAGAAGGCGAAAATGGAGTTTGCAAGCCTCTCTAAAACGCACAAAATTCTCACTACCCCCGGAGAACGTATCCGGGAGCGAGATCTTAGGCTCAGAGCAAACTCCATGAACGCCAGCTGAACCGGTCACTTGAAGCTGAGAAAAAGTCCTGCGGAGATCAGCTACCTCCAATGAAAGACCCTGGAAGCGTTCAGCCAAAAGTGAAACCGGATCCATGCTTGAGACGGTTATGGCGGCTTATAATGTCATGGACGGTGTACAGGAAACAAGGCAAAGCAACATGTATAAACGGCTCGCTGGATCCAAAAACTAAGGAACCAAGGGAGACCCCTGCAGAAGACCTGGCACTTTCCCTGGCTGCTCAGCCTATGCAAAGATCCGAATGGTGGAGGTTTGCATATCCACGAACCTTGACTATAAAGCCCTGAGCACCCTACAATAGTGAGGGGACACGACCACCGGCTCCCTACACAAGATACGGAGGGAGTCAGGGTCACCTGGGATCCAGCAAACAGATATTAACAGATAAAGGTACACTTAGCTTTGAAGCAAACAGGAGGACAGATCGGCGTGCACACACACTCCAGGAAGTAGTATAAGCCGCTCAGAAAAGCCTTCTGGAGAAGAATTTAAAGGGAAGCAATTAACACATGACAGCTGAGAGAGGCTGACGAGAGGAGGAGCTGAATACCACAACACAGAAATTCAAGGAGGTTCTGAAAGGCCTCTGTCAGAGCTTCTCAGCTGTCTGGTTGTGACAGAACCCTTATGATGCCTCAATCAATGACGATCACAGCTTCACAAGGGAGGAACCCCTACAATAGTCATCACCAGAGCTGATGGTTTTAAAGGTCAGCCCTGGGCAAAGACCTCCAGGGCCCTTCTGTGTGGGTCCCAGTTAGGGCATATGCGCCATTTTACATGCACAATGCATCGGAATAGATTGGCATTTCATAGCATTATAATAAAAGCTAAAATTTAAAATGTAAAGTCTTCTTGTGGAAAAAAAAGATAAAATAAAAATAAAGGATAAAACTGATAAAAACCGTAATGTAATAAAATACAGTAAAGTAAAAAAAATATATTCCCTAAATAAATACAAAATTTACAATAAATATCTAATATATGCTCAAAGGGAAAAAAATGGAAGGCTCAACACCTGGACGGATAGATAGCGGTGGGGGCACTGTTCACTGGGTCACCTACCCAGTAAAGTAATTCCATGAAGTGATGCGCTTGATGGGCGTATCTTTGGATGTCAGGTGATCCTGATGACCAGGTCAGTTGTCTGGTCAGATGATCCGCAGGTCCTATACGATAAAGACGGCTGTATAATTTCTTCCTTTGTGTGCACAATATGCTTTAGGTCTGGACCGGTCACGGAAGATATAGAAGCCGCAGTTAGCTGGCTACTGAGGAAGAGGCACGTATATAAGATTTTATCACATATTTTATCACTGATTTTACTATTGTTTTTATTATTGCTGAATTAAACTGTTGGTATACACTCCAGGAGGTGGTTGTGCCTGGTCATTCTCCCTTTTTTCTTCATGAAATATCTAATATAATTTAAAATGTTCGGGGACAAAAGACAACTCAACCATTAGACAAGGGTGGAAATAAAAAATTTTGTGCCATAGGATTAAAAAATGAATAAAAAAATTAATGCAAATGTTTGCGTTCCAAATAGCAATACAAAAATACACCACAAAATGCAAAATACAAGACCTCTTATAGTAAAAAAATAATGTTATGGCCCAAAAAGCCTTCAGGCGAAAACTAAAAAATATGCTGCCCACCTTAGGGCCAAACAAAACCATGTTTCAAACCAAATATTTCATTATATATTGATATACTGGTTGAAAATGATTAAATGTGGAAATCAAACATGGCTGATCTAATTTCCTCCCAAAGTGTTCACCATCTGTGATGGATAGCGATGAAGGAAAAAGTTGGACTTGTCCAAAAACAGTCGAATATGCACAGATGGATCAAGCCCACTCTATTGGTAACATGAAGCTAGATATTTACTTGCAAGGATTAGTGTCTGATGTTTACTGTTTCTTATGACGTTTCATGGTCCATGATTCAAGGTGAAAAGATAAGCGACAATTTATAGTCAAATGTTTTCTTAAGATAAAACAACAATCAGAAGATTGTTCTCTTGTCAACTTTCTTCGTTATAATTACATAACATTGCACTTTGAGTTGAACTTAAAGAACATCCGCGACTGGTTTGTGGGACTGTATGAAGTCTTGTATAAACTCATGGAGCCTCCACCAGTTCTACAATTGGCAATGAAGAACTGCCCATGGCCTACTCTTTTGCAAAGAAAGTAAAACCAAATCACCATAACACTAGGTACCTCTTGTGGTAGTTATGCCACACCCAAGACATTTCTAATTCCCTACTTTTCTTGGGCCAAAGTAGTAGAAGCCTCTGAAGTGTTAAGAGAATAGGGTAGACATACTACTAGCTGATCAAGTGGTTCCTCTAGAATGTCCTGTCTTCTTTTTGGGGCTTCTCTATCTTTGGTTAACCGTGCTGTCTGATAGCTTCTTTTCCTGGGTATTGCAGCAATCAGATCATTACATTTTTTTAGAGTCTTTTCATAACATTTCTTGGATGACATAGGTTGACCTCTGTCTGGGAATTTTTTTTTTAAGTAGAATGTTCCACCGGCTTCTCTTCAAAGTCTTCTCAAAAGTTTTCACCAACAAGGTTCAAAGGCTTCCTAATATGTGTGAAAAAATGAAGAATGGAGTCTTCAACATGCACTGCCAACCGATGACCAGACAGATAATTGATTAGAAGACATTGAGGTATTCATCATTTTCCACATTTGAGTTTGGTGTCATCAGCATATGGAAGGGATTTTTACTCTCTTCATACTTGAATCTTTGACCAGGTCCATCAAGTTCCATTTCCAGTACTCAGATAGATCTGGACTTAAGAGTCCCTGGATAGGTGATAAATATCAGATCAGAGGGGGTCCAATACCTGGCAACCGCTCTGATCAGCTGTTTCAGGCAGCCGCTATCGTCGGTCCTCCACCAGTGTGATATATGTTTGACCTAACTGTTCACAATTGAGTGATTTTTCAAGACTTGACCTAATTGTTTGGCCAACATGTACTGTGGACGCCCATGACCTTCATGTTGGCAGTAAGCCGATGTGCTGGAGGCTATTCAGTCACAAAACTGACCGTGATATCTATTTTTGGCCATATTATGGGGAGAACTATCAGTACTTTTCTAGGATGCATGGCAATAAAATGGACTACATGCCATGATAAATTAGGGTCATCTCAGTAGACTAGGCATATTTTTCTTGATTCACAGGTTCCTTGGGTCCACCAGAGAAGATGATTCTGAGGACCACCTCCATCTATATGGAAATGAAATTGTCTTCTGCAGGACCTATTGGGCCCTTTATCGGTGGGCTGGTCCGACCCTGCTCCTTTATATATTTGGCTTACATATTATGTGCATCCATTGCACATAGAAGGTTTGATGTGATGTTTGTGACACTTGCTGTTTGTTGAATTATTTTGGAAGCAGACCTTGCCCTTCCCCCAGATTGCAGACGGTTTTGGCCCCATAGCTATTGCGTTCTTCACCATACATTGTCCTAAGATCCAGTGACAGTCATTCCTGGCGGACTCATCATGTCAGATAATTTTTTACAAGTGTGGCATTGAAATGTTTGTGCTCATTATGACATTTTATGGTCCATGAGGCCGGGCTCGAGCTCTCAAAGGTGAAGATGATAACACAATTTATGGTTGCTTGGTTATCAGCCGTGCACTAAGGGTATAAAAGCAGCTGGAGATGTAGGAAGCTTGCCTCTCCGTTATAGCAATATATATAAATAACTGAGGAATCTTAAATCGGAGAAGCTTCAGAGAGGATCCGGCCATGGCGGTCCATCTTGGAGGAGCTTTGTGCTTCTTCTTTGCACTCTTGTTGGTTCACGTGGATGGTAAGTAATGAGGGATTAATAACATCCATTGTAGTTTCCCCCCCCCTCTTTCTGTTCATTGAGATCTGTTAATTATTGATAGTTATGATTCTGGAAGACCAGTTGTTTTAGTTCCAAGGAAGCGGAGAGGATCAGGCATTTCCCGATACACGTGAGAAGATTCCCAGTGCTGAGTGTATTGTAGGGTCAGATGTACTGGATATATTGTGTTCTTACTATAATGAGATATAATTTTGCATGTAATGTGTCCTAGACTATATAAAGCTTCTTCTATGCACCATGTTCTTGGGGTTGAGACCACCCTGGACACATAGAGTTTAGATAACTGATGACCCTACGCTGGGTATACATGTCTTCTGGAGCCACATACTCCTCTAGTGGCAGCTTATCTCTCCTGAAAACAAAAAGATGAGGCATTTTGAAATTCAACCTACTCAATCCTTCTTTCCAATGTCATCTGCCACTGGAGGACAGTTTAAATGGTCAGCCAAACAGCCAGAATCAGCAGGTTCAGCCTGCATTTGTCTAATGAGTATGTCCAGCTGTGGCCCAGATGTGGAGCCCACACCTGTCTCAAGAACAGGGACCCATCTCGTGAATGGAGAGGTTGCTGGACGTACATCTCCATTCACATCTATGGGAGTTTCCAAATAAGTGAGCACACTTACTTAATTTCAGAACTTCCATATAAGTGAATAGAGAGAACTGTGTACGGGTGACCACCCCTCCATTCACAGAGGATGTGAAACAAGCTCTGTTCTTGATATAGACAGGTGGCCCCCTCGCCTAGCAGACATTCTCTGTGAATATGTAATAACTATCAAGATGGGAATAATCCTTTAAGTTCTGGATGAGTGAGTGCAAAAATGACTTATTGCAACCCCCTCTTCCGATGGACCAGTTTCCACTAGGGTCCACATATGATGGAGAGCATCTGAAGATGTTCCTGAGCTTCCAGGCCATCAGGCGTTGCATAATTGTTCAGACCACCAAGTCTGCCCATGTCTATACCTGAAAGTTACCAGACCCAAGTTCTCTACTCAGTCCATCTAGATTTCTACAGATTAAATAGTTGAGGGTTCCTCTGGGTTCTTCTTGGTGGATACATGTTGATTCAATATTTACGGGACTTGAGTGGTGCTGTACTAATGGATTTTCTGAATTACTATAAGGTCAGAGATAGGACATCTAATAACACATTAAATTCTGGCGTTAGATAGTGCAGTCATCCACACTAGTATTTAGATGCCTTTTGGATTTCCTATCTATTGGATGGTGGACAAATGGAATTTTACTGTATTGAAATATAATAAATCCACAGAAATAATGCTATATTGCAAATACGTAATGATCACATTAAAGGGGTGTCTGCCATTAAGTCAAATGGTGGTAACAGAGTGGAAAGTCTGGTGGACCTGAAGACCTTATGGGCCATCATGTACCGTTCCATCCATTGTCAGGGGACCTTTTATTTGAGAAGGTGACACCTTTTGCCCTCTCTTGGATCAACTATTGGATAGTTCTAGGGATAGTTCTCTTTTAAACATACCAGAAGATGACATTGGTGGGGCACCATGTCCTATGACCTCCCCCAATGATTTCTAGAATAAGAGGACTATGCTCAGGTCTCCAGTTCTTGAGTCAAGACTGTACCCTAGTCCTATTGTACTTAATAGTAGATTACAAATACAGACCCAGAAGATGAAGGGGCATGGGGCTCGGAGGAGCCCCACTTCATTCTATCTAGAGTAGTAACTTGAAGATCCTTTGCCTCAATGCGAAATGTATAATAGGTCCCCCATCTTCCATGTGCCATTTGGACCCCTTAAGGAACCAGGCCCAGGTGCACCAACAAAAGCCATGCTACATATAAGACATGTTAACGATAAACCGTCTGATGACAACTGTTATCCATAGGCCTTATTAGAACATATGGACATCAATGGGGGGGTCACCTACCCAAGACACCCTCAGAGGGGAGAGTCGCTATGCAAAAGCTTGATAGCACGACCCCTTGAAGCATGACGAGTCTTTGCATTTGATCAGCTTGACTAGCAGTCTCCATATTAGCTCGGCAGCGGTGATGTTGACGGTGTCCATGTTATGCAGGTGTATTATTGACCCGTCCAGATCTAATCTGTGAGGCAGTAAAGTGCCCTATATATAACATAACGCAGCGATAAGGAGAAACGTTATAGCCATATCATGCCCTAAGGTCCAGGTGTTAAGACGGACTTTCTGGTTTTAGGTCAATTAAACATCAATTTAGTATCAATGGAGTTTTACAACTTTCCAGTAGATGTTGTGCTGTCATCCTTCACCAATTTCAAGATCTCTGCTTGCTGTCAGTTGGCGGGAACATTCTTGTTTGCATCCAGAGGCTGTAAATAGCAAATGCTTCTCATTTGTTAAACTTGCATCCAGTCTAGACAATCCAAAAACAGGTCAGGGGCACAAATCGTTCTCATGATAGCTTGCTGCAATGTATCAGTCTGTTTATCTCATAGAGGATTGAATTAGTAGGTCAAGAGGGGCTTTGGGTGTAAAGAAGAATGTTCCCGTTTAATGACAGCAAGCAGCGATGTTGAAAATGGCATGGGACTGATAGACAATGTCAGAAATAGGCAGGACTTTTCAGAGCTGCATTCTGGTGCAGTGGGGGTTCTGCTGGATCGGAAGCGTTGCATTATTGTACACTTACACTATGGCCCACCCTTCTTACAATGGGGTGGATTGTGGGTCCTTGGTTGGGACTGCTGGCTCTGCACCTCTCTGGAAATGACACGACACAGCATATTTTTGCCATGTTCCTGCCGGTTTGTTGGGCTCCTTCCAGCAGATTACAGGGTGACCAGGAAATGATAGCGGAGGGTGCGTTTATTAACTCTTTCATCACCCGTGTCACCGCCCACGCCTCTCATTAAGGTTTCATTGAGCAGCAAAAGAAAGAGAAAAAAGATGAATGGGATTCAGATCACCTAGATTAACCCTAGCAAGACAAAAAGACTATGGCCGCCCATAACAAACCAATCAGATCGCAGCGTACATTGGAAATACGGGCACATGAGAGGCGGACTGGTTAAAATCGGTGGGTTTTAGGAGACCCCACTATAGAGCCCCCAATCGGAAGGTCTACACTGATTAGCCAGGAGACACTAAGGCCTCATGCACACGAACGTTTTTTTTTTTGCGGTCCACAAAAACGGTTTCCGTTGTTCCGTGATCCGTGTCCGTTTTTTCTTCCGTGGATCTTCCTTGATTTTTGGAGGATCCACGGACATGAAAAATGAAAAAAAAAAATCTAAGTCAAGTTTGCCTTTGAAATGATAGGAAAAAACGGACACGGACACGGATGACAATCTTGTGTGCATCCGTGATTTTTCACGGACCCATTGACTTGAATGGGTCAGTGAACCGATGGCCGTGAAAAAAATAGGACAGGTCATATTTTTTTCACGGCCTGGAAACACGGATCACGGACGCGGATGCCAAACGGTGCATTTTCCAATTTCTCCACGGACCCATTGAAAGTCAATGGGTCCGCGGAAAAAAAACGGAAAACGGAACAACGGCCGCGGATGCACACAACGGTCGTGTGCATGAGGCCTAAGGCTGAGCTTCACCCACAGTCCTTTTCAGTTGGACATCAGGCACATAAAGTGCTAGAAGTGGCTTGTAGTTTAACCCTTTATGGCGAGCTTCTGTCTCATGACAAAACAAAAAAAAATGTAGAAAAGAGACAATTGCCCCCTAGGCCTACCTTTATGTTTTGAGCCTTCACTGGGATCTATTCCAGTCTCAGCAAATTAAGATTATTCTTTGTATAATGAATAGTTCTATAGTTTTCTACATCAATTCCTCATGGATTTAAAGATCTCTGCTTGCTGTCATTCAGTAGAAACCACATCATGTGACCAAACAGGAGCACGGCTCATTACAGTCCAGTCATTGGTGTTGTGTCTTGTGACGAGCCAGGCAGCCGTGTGTCCATTTCTCCTACTGAATGACAGCAAGCGGAGATCTTAAAAAGTTTGACAAATTGATACAGAAGGCATATTGGAAAATTGGAGAACTGTTGATTCAGAGAATCCAGCATCAGGAAGAAATGTTGAACTGGGGTTAATGGGCCAACCAGAGCGAATGATTCCCCAGATTCTGCTGGACCTCTGGGGCTCTGTTACATTACGCCTTATGCAGACAATGTGGATGTGCAAAATACAGATGACATCCGAGTTGCATCCGGGTTTTTTGTGGACCCATTGACTGAAATGGGTCCGTGGTCCTCTTTTTGCAGTATATTTTTGTGGAACGGACATACGGATTTGTAAAGCACACACAGAACATGTCCTGTCCTATTCTTGGCTGCAAAATGCAGTCCATGGACCCATTGAAGTCAATGGATCTGCAAAAAAAAAAAACGGATGCAATACAGGCGTCCTCCGTGTTTTGAGGTTCTACGTTTTGCAGACCACAAAATACATAAGGTCGTGTCCATGAGGCCTTAGGGGGTAACATTATAGTGTGAGAGTCTGGACCCACTGCAGGATCCTCTGGTACTTGGTGGTAATATTCCGATATATTCTGCTCTATACTGACCACGGACCTTAGACAACGTACATGTAGGTAACCAGTTTCTCCTAATTTTAGGAAATCCTGAGTGGAATGCAGTGAGTGTCAAAGAAGTGACAAAAACCCCGGTAAGAAAGATGGCGTGTGAGCATTCAGAAATAGATGATACTGTGTGCTGCTGATATGTGTATCTAAGCCTATCATGTGTGATACTGTCTCTCCTGAGCCAGTGTATCTAAGCCTATCATGTGTGACACTGTGCTGAATACCTGAATCTAATCCTATCTTGTGTGATACAGTCTGCTGATCCCATGTATCTAAGCCTCTCATGTATGATACTGTCTGATGCTCCCATGTATCTAAGCCTTTTGTGTGTGATACTGTCTGCTGATCCCATGTATCTAAGCCTCTCACGTGTGATACCGTATGCTGCTCTCATGTATCTAAGCCTCCCATGTGTGACGGTTCTGCTGATCCCATGTATCTAAGCCTCTCATGTGTGATACAGTCTGTGATCCCATGTATCTAAGCCTTTTGTGTGTGATACTGTCTGCTGATCCCCTGTATCTAAGCCTTTGTGTGATACTGTCTGCTGATCCCATGTATCTAAGCCTCTCACGCGTGATACCGTATGCTGCTCTCATGTATCCAAGCCTCTTTTGTGTGGTACTGTCTTCTGATCCCATGTATTTAAGCCTCTCATGTGTGATACTGTCTGTTGCTTCCATGTATCTAAGCCTCTCAGATGTGATACTGTCTGTTGCTCGCATGTATCTAAGCCTCTCATGTGTGATACTGTCTTAGAGACCCATGGCCTTAAGTAACTCTTAGATCTTCGGCCATTCATTATAGTAGCACTGTGATAAGACATATTGGTTTAAGTACAAGGTTACTATAGGTATTGATTTGCGCTGGGGGTCGGTGAGTGTCGGAGCGGCACGGCTCGTATGTTCTCCTGTTACTTCAGGTTCATTAAACTCTTCTTATCATCCACAGAGATTCCTGTTCCCATGTGACATTAATACGAGCAGGAGATCTGCCCTGGAGCCCACATCAGGTGAGCGCACCTCGCACCTCTCTGATCGGAGATCCAATACCAGAGTGTTAAACTTCTCACCGATCACACAGATCAGGTTACACTTCTCACCGATCACACAGATCAGGTTACACTTCTCACCGATCACACAGATCGGGTTACACTTCTCACCGATCACACAGATCAGGTTACACTTTTCACCTATCACACAGATCAGGTTAAACTTCTCACCTATCACACAGATCAGGTTACACTTCTCACCGATCACACAGATCAGGTTACACTTTTCACCTATCACTCAGATCAGGTTACACTTTTCACCTATCACACAGATCAGGTTACACTTTTCACCTATCACACAGATCAGGTTACACTTTTCACCTATCACACAGATCAGGTTACACTTCTCACCGATCACACAGATCAGGTTACACTTTTCACCTATCACTCAGATCAGGTTACACTTTTCACCTATCACACAGATCAGGTTACACTTTTCACCTATCACACAGATCAGGTTACACTTTTCACCTATCACACAGATCAGGTTACACTTCTCACCGATCACACAGATCAGGTTACACTTTTCACCTATCACACAGATCAGGTTAAACTTCTCACCGATCACACAGATCAGGTTACACTTCTCACCGATCACACAGATCAGGTTAAACTTCTCACCGATCACACAGATCAGGTTACACTTCTCACCGATCACACAGATCGGGTTACACTTTTCACCTATCACACAGATCAGGTTACACTTCTCACCGATCACACAGATCAGGTTAAACTTCTCACCGATCACACAGATCAGGTTACACTTCTCACCGATCACACAGATCGGGTTACACTTCTCACCGATCACACAGATCAGGTTACACTTTTCACCTATCACACAGATCAGGTTAAACTTCTCACCGATCACACAGATCAGGTTACACTTCTCACCGATCACACAGATCAGGTTAAACTTCTCACCGATCACACAGATCAGGTTACACTTCTCACCGATCACACAGATCAGGTTACACTTCTCACCGATCACACAGATCAGGTTAAACTTCTCACCGATCACACAGATCAGGTTACACTTCTCACCGATCACACAGATCAGGTTAAACTTCTCACCGATCACACAGATCAGGTTACACTTCTCACCGATCACACAGATCAGGTTACACTTCTCACCGATCACACAGATCAGGTTAAACTTCTCACCGATCACACAGATCAGGTTACACTTCTCACCGATCACACAGATCAGGTTACACTTCTCACCGATCACACAGATCAGGTTACACTTTTCACCGATCACACAGATCAGGTTACACTTCTCACCGATCACACAGATCAGGTTACACTTCTCACCGATCACACAGATCAGGTTAAACTTCTCACCGATCACACAGATCAGGTTACACTTCTCACCGATCACACAGATCAGGTTACACTTCTCACCGATCACACAGATCAGGTTACACTTTTCACCGATCACACAGATCGGGTTACACTTCTCACCGATCACACAGATCAGGTTACACTTCTCACCGATCACACAGATCAGGTTACACTTCTCACCGATCACACAGATCAGGTTACACTTTTCACCTATCACACAGATCAGGTTACACTTTTCACCGATCACACAGATCAGGTTACACTTTTCACCGATCACACAGATCAGGTTACACTTTTCACCGATCACACAGATCAGGTTACACTTCTCACCGATCACACAGATCAGGTTACACTTCTCACCGATCACACAGATCAGGTTACACTTCTCACCGATCACACAGATCAGGTTACACTTTTCACCTATCACACAGATCAGGTTACACTTTTCACCGATCACACAGATCAGGTTACACTTCTCACCGATCACACAGATCAGGTTACACTTCTCACCGATCACACAGATCAGGTTACACTTCTCACCGATCACACAGATCAGGTTACACTTCTCACCGATCACACAGATCAGGTTACACTTCTCACCGATCACACAGATCAGGTTACACTTCATTCCTTAATTCATTTTCAGACCCTCAATATTTAGTTTGTAACTTGCTCCTAGTTTCAGACTTCTCTCATGTGGACATGTCCCTTCCAGTAATACCTTCTGGATTTGTGTGTCCATGATACTGCTGCCTTCCCCCTGCAGACTGCCCAGTGTGAGCTGCCTTCCTTGGTTTCTTTCCCTCTTCTCCACTCTCTGATCTGCCATGTACAACCTCCTGCTGTTATCTCTAACACTGAAAGTAGGCTGTGGGGACTGCAGGGAGAGTCCTCAGAAACAGAAGCAGAGCTCTGATAGTTTTCTGTCAGATTCACCAGCACCAGGTGTAGGACTTACACTCTGCAGAAGCAAAACGGTAGGAAATTTTGTATTTAGAAATCACATGAACAATAAAAAATGAGTGCAAATGTGTCCATAAGTCAAAACCTCTGATTCTTGTCCATACATCTGATGTTCTTCTCTGTATTGCAGCTCACACGTTAATGCCTTCAGATATTAAAGTGGTTTCCACCCTTCGGAGATTAAAAATTGTGAGTAAAAAGTCTGTATTTGTAAATATGGAAAAACAGGGTTCATAAAATAGTAGCTGGCTCCACTCATACTGTGACTGCAAAGAACCCCAATATCACTTCTCCTGCCGCGTCAAATCAGGGTAGAAAGTAAAAAATTTATTCTTCATCCTACAGGGCGCCAATTGCTTTTTTTTTGTAATGTGTAAGTACCCATAAAAAGAAAACGTTCATATCTCAGCTCCCCCAGCGTCAATGGGTGTAACATTGAGGGAGGATATTGGGATTAACTGTGGTGAAACACAAATATTTGGTCTCTGACTTGAGTTAGGCTTTAATCTAAAAATGTCATGGATAAGATAGTGGCATGGACAGGAAGAGAGACACAAACATGGAGGTGACCGAGTCAAGATAAACGGCCTCATGAGTGACCACGCTGAATTAGTTTTCTACTTTCAACGTTGATCCATCTTAGAGCAGGAACATAGGACTTATTTTGATCTGTGGAGTACACCTATGTCATCCCATCCAGTATAGAAAACCCATTATCATACACCCTAATAGGGAATTCTAGGTTAAAAGAGGAGTCTTGTGTTCTCTTGGCCAGAGAGGAGATCAGCTACCAAGTGTCTCTCTCTGTGGAGGACCTATCCTGTCCTGTATTACACACATAATCCATTGATGTGAATGGATACAGTGTAATACTTTATTTTCCCTGTGGTGGCGCTGCAGGGAAATCAAACAGTTACTACCAGGTTTCCCCACAGATCACAGCTGATCGCTGGAGGTCCCAGCAAGGGGACACTTTGTGATCATCTTTTTATCAAGAGTCCCTCTAACAATTAGAGATTGTCCACAGTGAAGGACCTCTTTAAGGACCCTAGATCAGCCTATAGCTTGTACCATGGTGACCTCTGTGTAGATCAGGGGTGCACAACCCGCATGTGGCCCCCATAGCCAAAATTTGCGGCCCCCGTCCTCCTGGACAGAAACACAGATGATCGCGTGATCAGCTGTGTTTCTGCCATGAGCGCTGCACTACAAAGCATTACAGCTCCTGCCCACGCACTGTTGCAGGAGCAGGTCTGTTCCTGGCAGTCAGTGACAGCGGGGGAGCCGAGGAGAAGGCAGAAGCAGTGCATCAGCGCTTCTGCCTTCTCTTTAGATAGGTGAGCGTCGCGCTATGCAGGGTGGACCCGGCTTGGGGGCAGAGGAGTGCAGAGCTGCAGGGTCAGGAGACCCTGCTCATCCCCCACAGCAGGCTGATTTCCCCTGTAACTGGGGCTCCTTTGGGGACAAATTATGTGGAAAAGAAATATATTTAAAAAAAAATAAGTTAAAAAAAATAATAAAAAAAATTAAGAAATAAAATAAAAACATAAAATATATTAAAACACAAATGAAAGAAAAAAAGAAATAAAAGATGTGGCAAAAAAATAAAATACAAATAAAATAAAAAAATGGCAAAATATAAGAGTGTTCACTGTCCCCCAACAGGCTTTTTATGATCCATTGAGGGACATTTTGTATTACAAAAATATATATACATTTTTTTTTAAATTATTATTATTTTTTTAAAATAATAAAATACAAATAAAATAAAGTGCAAAATAATAATATAGTGTTCATTGTCCCCCAACAGTGTTTTTTATGACCTCTTGGGGTACATATTATGTGGCAAAAATATATTAAAAAAAATAATACAATAAAATTGTAATAAAATACAAATAAAATAAAAAAATTAAAAGGAAAAAGTGAAAAATGTATAAAAAGTGTCAGTGTCCCCCAAAGGTCTTTTTATTACCTCTTGGGGGATATATTTTGTAGCAGAAATATATTAAAAATAATAAAATACATAAAAGAAAAAGCACCCACCCCAACCAAAACCGTCACCATTATCGCCCCATTCACATGAAACCATACATATTATGTAACATAACGACTGACACAAAATAGGGAACTAATTATAATGATTTAATTTTGGTGTCCGTTTGCATATTTAAAGAATAAGGAGCTATAGTTTGAAAAAATACAATACATTTTGAAAAATGTTTTGTACAGTTTTTCCTCAAAATAAAACAAAAAAATAAATGATAAGGCCTTATGTGTCATGTAAAAAAATGTAAAAAAACATAAAAAAGTTACAAACGTTTGAACCACCACGTGCGCTAAATCACAAAAAAAAGTGTCTGTTCAGGCCTGGTTATTAAAGTGTTAACCAATAAGCGCTTTCCCCACTAAGAGCTTACTGGTTATTACATGGCGCCTGTGACTGGGGGCAGGAGGTGGTAATAACCAATGAACGCCATCCTCTGCAGTGAAGGAAAGCGCTGATTTATGAATAGGAGGCAGGATGGAAGGAAATGTCGCCACTTATCTGGGTTTTTCCTTTAAAAATGATTTTTCAACAAGTTCCTGCAGCATGGCCCCTGAATCAGGAGATTCATACTCAGGGTACTTTCACACTAGCGTTGTTAGAATCCGGCACGCAGTTCCGGCAAGCCGTATACAAACGGCTAGCTTTTTTTTCCGGTGATATACTGGATCCGGTATCATCTGGAATAACGGATCCGGTATTTAAATTTTTTCAAAGATCAAAACGCGGCCCTCGGACCAAAAAAGGTTGTGCGCCCCTGGTGTAGACTGTATTAATGAATGCGTTTCCCTTCATTATCACAGTAATAATTTTATAATCGTCTGTACTTCACAGAAATCTGATCACAGCGCGGATCTCGTCACAAGGTGAGTTCACGTGCGTCCGATTTATCTTATCACATGTGATCGTGATAACAAAATAGCCAAATCACGACCGTTATCAGATGATGTCATGACCGGCGGGCACGCAGCCAACTCATTTCTTTCCTTATTACCATTGTGTTTACTAGCAGCTTGGAAGAGACGCTCCAGAGAGCCAGCCAGTTCACAGAATTGTGTAAGTGCCATCACTGCATGCATCCCAGGGTTTGGGGGTCTTATATATATTACATAGATGCCGGCGTTAAGGCCCCTAATTCATAGTGTCACCAGTGGTGTACCTGCCATGGAGGCCCAGCACTGAACTTCTCCTGTGCTTAACATAGATTTAGTTCAATGCAAAAATATATATATATTTACAGCTTCCATTGATATCTATGGTATCTGTATAAATTACGATGTACTTAGCTCCCTCTAGTGGTGGCAAACAGTTTTATAATATACCGTGTGAAAGGATGCAGATTTATCAGTGTATGTATGTCAGTTGTCTGGTGTATATTGAAACTTTCTGCAACATTTTAACTTGCGTTTCAATTCTTCACCAGTTTGAACATCTCTGCTTACTGTCAGTGGATGGATGTATTCTTTCTTTTGCATTTAGGGGTTTAAACTCTTTTTTGTTACAATGCATCAGTCTAGAAAATCATCTATGTCCTCAGTACAGACACCAGCCTCTCGTCCTGGAATCAGATAGCCCTTACCTACTTAATCCACTGTAGCTAGCCCTTAGCTGTAGCATGTAGTCTTTCTCTCCCTACTGCTTTATACTACAGCTTTGCCTGTTCTTATTTATTGCTTTGTGTAGGCACTACCCTAAAAATACATGATTATCAGATAAATGCCATATATATTGAGGGAAATGAGCCTTAGTAAAGAAGAGACCAGATACGTGCTTTAAATTGAAGGTCCTCTCCCTTTTTGTCCAAAATTATGTGCAAATTATTTCTTAATGTATTGTTGATAAAAAAAATTCTGACAGAGCATATAATTCTGTCTGCCAGCAGCCACCACTAGAGGGAGCTCAGAAGCTGTATGTACATTTTACAGCTCATGAGCTCCCTCTAGTGGTGACTGAAAGCAGACAGAATATTATTATATATCTCTATGCAGGATATCTGTATAAAAATATAAAGATGTATTATGGAATTGATCAGTATCAAATGTTGAACCTAAAAAACAACCTGATGTTAGAAGGTGGACATTCCCTTTAAGGACACCCTTTATAAGCTCATCAGAGTTTCCACATCGTTCCGCGTTGGCGAGACCTCCTTCTGTGTATGGCCGGCAATAGGAGTACATTGTATCTAGTTATCGCTATAGCTTATCTTATCTGTTGCATTTCACAACGAAAGGATGATATCACGGAGACTTTACACACTGATATTAGTTATCAGATGGTGGGTTATTATGAGGTGACACGTCATAACTCCACAGGACACTTGCAGGGGTTGTACAATCTGTTTTTGTTGAAAGGGTTTCTAAAAAACAATCTGATCACAGGGTGTCCTGTTACAGGGATCCCTAGTAATCTAATCTCTGGAGAGAAAGCGTTCACTCATCCTGCACTGCCCCCGCAGGGGAGAATCAGCATTACACGGTTCTCATTTAAACCAGCGGGCTGTCTGTGTAATTCACATGCCTGCCGAGTAGAGCAGATCATTAGTGACAACAGTGTGACTTGTCCATTATCTCTGTAGCACTACACATATAAAACCTATGGTGATAGAGCTAGATTTATTATTATAATGTATACATTTTACCATATCCACGTTATATTTCTCTTTTATAGTTGTTGGACAAAAGTTGCATTACTTAAAATCTAATACTTCCCCGGTCCCTCAGGGGTAAGTAGTCAGGAGATATAATAATACTATTATCCGGGGACTTCCTACTTACCTAAAGCATACATTACTGTCTATGTTATAGAAACCTTCTGGATGAAGCCAAGAATCTGGTGGAAAGTCTCAAGCAAAGTGCAGTAAGTCCAAGAGATTTCACTCTGGTGTAAGAACACTGAATAAAAGACTAAAGAACAACTCCGCCTGGAAAATGAAAACTCAAGAATTAATGATCACACACTGCCCATGTTATCACTCCCTAATGAACCTCCACTCCATCATCACCATTCTTATTCATCATCTTTCTTTCCCTCTCCCTTAAAATGTCTGCTCCTTCTTCATCTTCCTTCTTCTTTGCCTTCTCGTCTTTCACTTTTATTCCTATTTATCTTATCCTTCTTTTCACCCTACTGTCTTTTCTTCTTCTTCTCCTTGTCCTGGTACATGGTTGTTTTCTTCCTTGTTGCCTTTCTTCTTCTTGTTCATGTTTTTTCTCTCTTTATTCTACCTTCTCATTTTTATTTTTCTCTTTCTCCTTGTTCATTTAATGTTGCTTTCCTATCTTTTTTTCTGTCTTCATTCTCTTTTGTTTTTTTACACATCTCTTCCTTTTTTTCTTTTACTTCTCCTTTGCATTTGTTTTCTTTGTCTTCCTTATCACTCCCTCGTATTCTGCCATCTCTGGTTTTTACTTGTTTCCTTCTTCTCTTCCCTCTTTTTCTTTATCTTCTCTTCCCATTCTTCTTCCTCTTCACATTTTTTCCCTCTCCTTCTTCTACTTTCTGTTCAGTTTTTACTTTTTTTCTTCTTTTTTTCCTTCTCCATCTTCTTCTTCTTCACCTCCTCTTCCCATTCTTCTTCACCTCCTCTTCCCATTCTTCTTCACCTCCTCTTCCCATTCTTCTTCATCTTTGCTTCCTCTTTCTATCCTTCTTCATCGTTACCTCTTCTTCCCATTCTTCTTCATCTTTGCCTCTTCTTCCCATTCTTCTTCATCTTTGCCTCCTCTTCCCATTCTTCTTCATCTTTGCCTCTTCTTCCCATTCTTCTTCATCTTTGCCTCCTCTTCCCATTCTTCTTCATCTTTGCCTCTTCTTCCCATTCTTCTTCATCTTTGCCTCCTCTTCCCATTCTTCTTCATCTTTGCCTCCTCTTCCCATTCTTCATCATCTTTGCCTCCTCTTCCCATTCTTCATCATCTTTGCCTCCTCTTCTCATTCTTCTTCATCTTTGCCTCCTCTTCCTATTCTTCTTCATCTTTGCCTCCTCTTCCCATTCTTCTTCATCGTTGCCTCCTCTTCCTATTCTTCTTCAATCATCTTTGCTTCCTCTTTCTATCCTTCTTCATAGTTACCTCTTCTTCCCATTCTTCTTCATCTTTGCCTCTTCTTCCCATTCTTCTTCATCTTTGCCTCCTCTTCCCATTCTTCTTCATCTTTGCCTCCTCTTCCCATTCTTCATCATCTTTGCCTCCTCTTCCCATTCTTCATCATCTTTGCCTCCTCTTCTCATTCTTCTTCATCTTTGCCTCCTCTTCTCATTCTTCTTCATCTTTGCCTCCTCTTCCTATTCTTCTTCATCTTTGCCTCCTCTTCCCATTCTTCTTCATCTTTGCCTCCTCTTCCTATTCTTCTTCAATCATCTTTGCCTCCTCTTTCTATCCTTCTTCATTGTTACCTCTTCTTCCCATTCTTCTTCATCTTTGCCTCCTCTTCCTATTCTTCTTCAATCATCTTTGCCTCCTCTTTCTATCCTTCTTCATCGTTACCTCTTCTTCCCATTCTTCATCATCTTTGCCTCCTCTTCCCATTCTTCATCATCTTTGCCTCCTCTTCTCATTCTTCTTCATTTTTTCCTTCTTCTTATTCTACTGTCTCTTTGGTTTTCTTTCTTCACCTTCTCCACTCTCTTGTCCATTCTGCCTCTTTCTTCTACTCCTCTTTCCATTCCCTCACACATCATATGCCAGCAGTAAAACAATATAAAAATCCTTATTATCAGGGTCATCATCATCTCCGTCTATATTACATTTTTATATATATCTTTTGCTTTTCTTGATCGGGTCATCCTTTCCATTCCTCTTCTTTTCTTTCACTTTTTCACAAACCAGTTAAACTTCATACAATAAAGATTACAGACCCATATAGGTCTGGTGGTGTGACCCAAGTGCAAATACTGAAGGTGTCACTGTTCCACCCCCCAGCTGTATGTATTTTCTTTAGTTTTTCGGCTAGTGGGACTCTTTGTGGAAGCAAAAGAATTGTAATGTTCCAACACTGTTATTGTAGCCTCCCTGTTTATGAATATCTGGAGATTAGACCTCCCCAGAACCAGTGCCACCTTTGTCCACTGGCAATGTCAGTCCCATCCAGTGGAAATATAAGCAACACTTTTTTCTACTTTCAAACTGTCCCTTTAAGATAATACCTGGTGATGGCACAAAAATACATATTTCTAATGTTCCAGTCAATGGAATTGTCACCTTTTAGAAACGTTGACCTCTAGGATTTGTATTATGACCCCTGCTGCAAGGTGTTTTATTTAAAAAAAAAAAATCTGTAAGGGTCCCAAAATTAACTCTTTCTGCTCCTTAGACAGTGTCTTTCGACAATGACTGGAAGATGGTCTTGTTGTTTGTGTCCGCTGAAGATCCATGTGGCTTCTGTGAGCAGGTAAGGAGGCCTATTTAAGAAAATATTTGTACCTAAAATCTTAGGTTTTAATGAACTAACCTTAACAGGGGCCACTGTCCTCAAATGTTTGTGCCCATTTTTGGACAATCCCTTTTAGACAAAAAGGTGAGTACCCCCACCAATCTGGCACTCTCAGCAATCTACTGTAACCTGTGGAAGAATCCAACAGGAAGTGTTCAGTTTCCCTGCAGCGCCACCACAGGGGAAATTAAGCGTTACATGCTGAACATTAAAATCAATGGAATGGAAATGTAAGGGTGCCAGATGACTCTGAAGAAATCTGGGTTCCTGACTAAAGCAGTCACACATAATATAGCCGATAGCAATCACTCCCAACCAATCCATACACATGCACTTTTGGCTCGGCCAAGCATGCATGTATCCTGAATAGCAAAAGGGGAAAAAGTCCCTTCCCATCTCTCCGAGAACACCCAGCAAATCACCTGGGGGGCTTGTTATCTCCCCAAGTGCCCACTGCTAGCAATGCAGCTAGTAGACATCCTTTAATAAGGCGAAGCTCCTGTAATATATCCCGATCTGTTGCCTTCAGGGAACATTTCTCTGAGCTGTAAGCAAAGCCTGGAGGGAACGGGACAATCTCCAGCTGTCACTAGGGTTTTCTGCTCTGTTCCTATTAAGATTTAAGGAAACCGATAAGCGAGACGTTAACCAGTCCAGTCACGATGATGGATCCGATGATATTACAGCTCCTGCAGAACCTGCAGATAACAGAATGTAATCACCGACCCGAGCGGGACTATTCCCGAGACAAATGAAAGCGCAGGGGACTACGGGCAGAAAAGTTATAAAATGTCATCTGTATCTTTGCGGCCAAGTGTCTCGGAGGATTGAAGGTGTCTGAGGAATCCTGGGCTCCAAGATCAGGTCAAGGATGCTGACTGCCATTACTGCTCAAATTAGGGGTAGTCAGACCCCAACTGGTAGACAATTCACTGCATCTCTAAGACTGAATTTGTAGAACAGGGAGATGAACAGCGATATAGCTGGCTGCCATCTCACCCAGCTTTCTATAGACCCCGGGAGGTACATGACTCCACATCTTTGTCCATGGCTCTCTCTCATTCTATTTTATGGTGTTTTGTTTGTGTATCCATCACATATCTAGCACTGTATTCAAGAACTATTTGGGGTACTCCTGATTAGTTCCTGCCCGAATAGAGGGGTGCTGGGACTTTAAACTGAAGCTCTACTTTTGTAACACCTTGTTTGCTTTAGGTTCAATATCCTGTGCTGATACATTTTATATTTCTTTACATCGGTTAGAGATATGTTTTTTTCAAAACAGAGCTCTGAATCCTCTGCCTAGAAGTAAATGATACAATTCTGTCTGCCTGCAGCCACCACTAGGCAGAGTTCAGGAGTAGGGATGAGCGAACTCGAACTGTATAGTTCGGGTTCGTACCGAATTTTGGGGTGTCCGTGACACGGACCCGAACCCGGACATTTTCGTAAAAGTCCGGGTTCGGGTTCGGTGTTCGTCGCTTTCTTCGCGCTTTTGTGACGCTTTCTTGGCGCTTTTTGAAAGGCTGCAAAGCAGCCAATCAACAAGCGTCATACTACTTGCCCCAAGAGGCCATCACAGCCATGCCTACTATTGGCATGGCTGTGATTGGCCAGAGCACCATGTGACCCAGCCTCTATTTAAGCTGGAGTCACATAGCGCCGCCCGTCACTCTGCTCTGATTAGCGTAGGGAGAGGTTGCGGCTGCGACAGTAGGGCGAGATTAGGCAGATTAACTCCTCCAAAGGACTTGATTAACTGATCGATCTGCAGCTGTGGATCATTGAGCTGCTGATCCTCAATTGCTCACTGTTTTTAGGCTGCACAGACCGTTTGTCAGTCTCATTTTTCTGGGGTGATCGGCGGCCATTTTGTGTCTTGTGGTGCGCCAGCACAAGCTGCGACCAAGTGCATTTAACCCTCAATGGTGTGGTTGTTTTTTGGCTAAAGCCTACATCAGGGTGAAGCTGTCACACCAAGTGCATTTAACCAGCAATAGTCTGTTCATTTTTTGGCCATATACAAAATCAGGGGCAAGCTGCGCCTGTCACCAAGTGCATTTAACCCTCAATGGTGTGGTTGTTTTTTGGCTAAAGCCTACATCAGGGTGAAGCTGTCACACCAAGTGCATTTAACCAGCAATAGTCTGTTCATTTTTTGGCCATATACAAAATCAGGGGCAAGCTGCGCCTGTCACCAAGTGCATTTAACCCTCAATGGTGTGGTTGTTTTTTGGCTAAAGCCTACATCAGGGTGAAGCTGTCACACCAAGTGCATTTAACCAGCAATAGTCTGTTCATTTTTTGGCCATATACAAAATCAGGGGCAAGCTGCGCCTGTCACCAAGTGCATTTAACCCTCAATGGTGTGGTTGTTTTTTGGCTAAAGCCTACATCAGGGTGAAGCTGTCACACCAAGTGCATTTAACCAGCAATAGTCTGTTCATTTTTTGGCCATATCCCAGTCTAATTCTGTCACTAAATCCATACCAGTCACCCAGCGCCTAAATACTAGGCCTCAAATTTATATCCAGCTAAATCTGTCCCTAGTGCTGTAGCTGGGCGAGTTATTTAGTGTCCGTTCAAGCACATTTCTTGTTCTGGGTTGAAATACAATTCTCAATTTAGCAATTTCATAATTTAGTGGTTCCTGCTATATCAGAGCTCTTTGAAATCTATCCCAAAAAGGGTATATAATATTGAAGGTGCACATAGGGTCATTCAGAGTAACTTCACACACACCCGCTACTGTGTATTTCCAAGTCTAATTCTGTCACTAAATCCATACCGGTGACCCAGCGCCTAAATACTAGGCCTCAAATTTAATTCCCTCTAAATCTCTCGTTACCCACCGCTGTACTGTTGTTGCTGGGCAAGATATTTAGTGTCCGTCAAAGCACATTTTTTGTTCTGGGTTGAAGTACAATTCCCAATTTAGCAATTTCATAATTTAGTGGTTTCTGCTATATCAGAGCTATTTGAAATCTATCCCTAAAAGGGTATATAATATTGAAGGTGCACATAGGGTCATTCAGAATAACTTCACACACACGCTTCTGTGCATTTCCAAGTCTAATTCTGTCACTAAATCCATACCGGTGACCCAGCGCCTAAATACTAGGCCTCAAATTTAAATCCCTCTAAATCTCTCGTTACCCACCGGTGTACTGTTGTTGCTGGGCAAGATATTTAGTGTCCGTCAAAGCACATTTTTTGTTCTGGGTTGAAGTACAATTCCCAATTTAGCAATTTCATAATTTAGTGGTTTCTGCTATATCAGAGCTATTTGAAATCTATCCCTAAAAGGGTATATAATATTGAAGGTGCACATAGGGTCATTCAGAATAACTTCACACACACGCTTCTGTGCATTTCCAAGTCTAATTCTGTCACTAAATCCATACCGGTGACCCAGCGCCTAAATACTAGGCCTCAAATTTAAATCCCTCTAAATCTCTCGTTACCCACCGGTGTACTGTTGTTGCTGGGCAAGATATTTAGTGTCCGTCAAAGCACATTTTTTGTTCTGGGTTGAAGTACAATTCCCAATTTAGCAATTTCATAATTTAGTGGTTTCTGCTATATCAGAGCTATTTGAAATCTATCCCTAAAAGGGTATATAATATTGAAGGTGCACATAGGGTCATTCAGAATAACTTCACACACACCCGCTACTGTGTATTTCCAAGTCTAATTCTGTCACTAAATCCATACCGGTGACCCAGCGCCTAAATACTAGGCCTCAAATTTAATTCCCTCTAAATCTCTCGTTACCCACCGGTGTACTGTTGTTGCTGGGCAAGATATTTAGTGTCCGTCAAAGCACATTTTTTGTTCTGGGTTGAAGTACAATTCCCAATTTAGCAATTTCATAATTTAGTGGTTTCTGCTATATCAGAGCTATTTGAAATCTATCCCTAAAAGGGTATATAATATTGAAGGTGCACATAGGGTCATTCAGAATAACTTCACACACACCCGCTACTGTGTATTTCCAAGTCTAATTCTGTCACTAAATCCATACCGGTGACCCAGCGCCTAAATACTAGGCCTCAAATTTAATTCCCTCTAAATCTCTCGTTACCCACCGGTGTACTGTTGTTGCTGGGCAAGATATTTAGTGTCCGTCAAAGCACATTTTTTGTTCTGGGTTGAAGTACAATTCCCAATTTAGCAATTTCATAATTTAGTGGTTTCTGCTATATCAGAGCTATTTGAAATCTATCCCTAAAAGGGTATATAATATTGAAGGTGCACATAGGGTCATTCAGAATAACTTCACACACACGCTTCTGTGCATTTCCAAGTCTAATTCTGTCACTAAATCCATACCGGTGACCCAGCGCCTAAATACTAGGCCTCAAATTTAAATCCCTCTAAATCTCTCGTTACCCACCAGTGTACTGTTGTTGCTGGGCAAGATATTTAGTGTCCGTCAAAGCACATTTTTTGTTCTGGGTTGAAGTACAATTCCCAATTTAGCAATTTCATAATTTAGTGGTTTCTGCTATATCAGAGCTATTTGAAATCTATCCCTAAAAGGGTATATAATATTGAAGGTGCACATAGGGTCATTCAGAATAACTTCACACACACGCTTCTGTGCATTTCCAAGTCTAATTCTGTCACTAAATCCATACCGGTGACCCAGCGCCTAAATACTAGGCCTCAAATTTAAATCCCTCTAAATCTCTCGTTACCCACCACTGTACTGTTGTTGCTGGGCAAGATATTTAGTGTCCGTCAAAGCACATTTTTTGTTCTGGGTTGAAGTACAATTCCCAATTTAGCAATTTCATAATTTAGTGGTTTCTGCTATATCAGAGCTATTTGAAATCTATCCCTAAAAGGGTATATAATATTGAAGGTGCACATAGGGTCATTCAGAATAACTTCACACACACGCTTCTGTGCATTTCCAAGTCTAATTCTGTCACTAAATCCATACCGGTGACCCAGCGCCTAAATACTAGGCCTCAAATTTAAATCCCTCTAAATCTCTCGTTACCCACCACTGTACTGTTGTTGCTGGGCAAGATATTTAGTGTCCGTCAAAGCACATTTTTTGTTCTGGGTTGAAGTACAATTCCCAATTTAGCAATTTCATAATTTAGTGGTTTCTGCTATATCAGAGCTATTTGAAATCTATCCCTAAAAGGGTATATAATATTGAAGGTGCACATAGGGTCATTCAGAATAACTTCACACACACGCTTCTGTGCATTTCCAAGTCTAATTCTGTCACTAAATCCATACCGGTGACCCAGCGCCTAAATACTAGGCCTCAAATTTAAATCCCTCTAAATCTCTCGTTACCCACCGCTGTACTGTTGTTGCTGGGCAAGATATTTAGTGTCCGTCAAAGCACATTTTTTGTTCTGGGTTGAAGTACAATTCCCAATTTAGCAATTTCATAATTTAGTGGTTTCTGCTATATCAGAGCTATTTGAAATCTATCCCTAAAAGGGTATATAATATTGAAGGTGCACATAGGGTCATTCAGAATAACTTCACACACACGCTTCTGTGCATTTCCAAGTCTAATTCTGTCACTAAATCCATACCGGTCACCCAGCGCCTAAATACTAGGCCTCAAATTTAAATCCCTCTAAATCTCTCGTTACCCACCGCTGTACTGTTGTTGCTGGGCAAGATATTTAGTGTCCGTCAAAGCACATTTTTTGTTCTGGGTTGAAGTACAATTCCCAATTTAGCAATTTCATAATTTAGTGGTTTCTGCTATATCAGAGCTATTTGAAATCTATCCCTAAAAGGGTATATAATATTGAAGGTGCACATAGGGTCATTCAGAATAACTTCACACACACGCTTCTGTGCATTTCCAAGTCTAATTCTGTCACTAAATCCATACCGGTCACCCAGCGCCTAAATACTAGGCCTCAAATTTATATCCCGCTGAATTTGAATACAATACATTGGGCCAAATAATATATTTGTTGTTGTGGTGAACCATAACAATGAGAAAAACATCTAGTAAGGGACGCGGACGTGGACATGGTCGTGGTGGTGTTAGTGGACCCTCTGGTGCTGGGAGAGGACGTGGCCGTTCTGCCACATCCACACGTCCTAGTGTACCAACTACCTCAGGTCCCAGTAGCCGCCAGAATTTACAGCGATATATGGTGGGGCCCAATGCCGTTCTAAGGATGGTAAGGCCTGAGCAGGTACAGGCATTAGTCAATTGGGTGGCCGACAGTGGATCCAGCACGTTCACATTATCTCCCACCCAGTCTTCTGCAGAAAGCGCACAGATGGCGCCTGAAAACCAACCCCATCAGTCTGTCACATCACCCCCATGCATACCAGGGAAACTGTCTCAGCCTCAAGTTATGCAGCAGTCTCTTATGCTGTTTGAAGACTCCGCTGGCAGGGTTTCCCAAGGGCATCCACCTAGCCCTTCCCCAGCGGTGAAAGACATAGAATGCACTGACGCACAACCACTTATGTTTCCTGATGATGAGGACATGGGAATACCACCTCAGCATGTCTCTGATGATGACGAAACACAGGTGCCAACTGCTGCGTCTTTCTGCAGTGTGCAGACTGAACAGGAGGTCAGGGATCAAGACTGGGTGGAAGACGATGCAGGGGACGATGAGGTCCTAGACCCCACATGGAATGAAGGTCGTGCCACTGACTTTCACAGTTCGGAGGAAGAGGCAGTGGTGAGACCGAGCCAACAGCGTAGCAAAAGAGGGAGCAGTGGGCAAAAGCAGAACACCCGCCGCCAAGAGACTCCGCCTGCTACTGACCGCCGCCATCTGGGACCGAGCACCCCAAAGGCAGCTTCAAGGAGTTCCCTGGCATGGCACTTCTTCAAACAATGTGCTGACGACAAGACCCGAGTGGTTTGCACGCTGTGCCATCAGAGCCTGAAGCGAGGCATTAACGTTCTGAACCTGAGCACAACCTGCATGACCAGGCACCTGCATGCAAAGCATGAACTGCAGTGGAGTAAACACCTTAAAACCAAGGAAGTCACTCAGGCTCCCCCTGCTACCTCTTCTGCTGCTGCCGCCTCGGCCTATTCTGCTGCTGCCGCCTCGGCCTCTTCCTCCGCCTCTGGAGGAACGTTGGCACCTGCCGCCCAGCAAACAGGGGATGTACCACCAACACCACCACCACCACCTCCGTCACCAAGCGTCTCAACCATGTCACACGCCAGCGTTCAGCTCTCCATCTCACAAACATTTGATAGAAAGCGTAAATTCCCACCTAGCCACCCTCGATCCCTGGCCCTGAATGCCAGCATTTCTAAACTACTGGCCTATGAAATGCTGTCATTTAGGCTGGTGGACACAGACAGCTTCAAACAGCTCATGTCGCTTGCTGTCCCACAGTATGTTGTTCCCAGCCGGCACTACTTCTCCAAGAGAGCCGTGCCTTCCCTGCACAACCAAGTATCCCATAAAATCAAGTGTGCACTGCGCAACGCCATCTGTAGCAAGGTCCACCTAACCACAGATACGTGGACCAGTAAGCACGGCCAGGGACGCTATATCTCCCTAACTGCACACTGGGTAAATGTAGTGGCAGCTGGGCCCCAGGCGGAGAGCTGTTTGGCGCACGTCCTGCCGCCGCCAAGGATCGCAGGGCAACATTCTTTGCCTCCTGTTGCCACCTCCTCCTTCTCGGCTTCCTCCTCCTCTTCTTCCACCTGCTCATCCAGTCAGCCACACACCTTCACCACCAACTTCAGCACAGCCCGGGGTAAACGTCAGCAGGCCATTCTGAAACTCATATGTTTGGGGGACAGGCCCCACACCGCACAGGAGTTGTGGCGGGGTATTGAACAACAGACCGACGAGTGGTTGCTGCCGGTGAGCCTCAAGCCCGGCCTGGTGGTGTGTGATAATGGGCGAAATCTCGTTGCAGCTCTGGGACTAGCCAATTTGACGCACATCCCTTGCTTGGCGCATGTGCTGAATTTGGTGGTGCAGAAGTTCATTCACAACTACCCCGACATGTCAGAGCTGCTGCATAAAGTGCGGGCCGTCTGTTCGCGCTTCCGGCGTTCACATCCTGCCGCTGCTCGCCTGTCTGCGCTACAGCGTAACTTCGGCCTTCCCGCTCACCGCCTCATATGCGACGTGCCCACCAGGTGGAACTCCACCTTGCACATGCTGGACAGACTGTGCGAGCAGCAGCAGGCCATAGTGGAGTTTCAGCTGCAGCACGCACGGGTCAGTCGCACTACAGAACAGCACCACTTCACCACCAATGACTGGGCCTCCATGCGAGACCTGTGTGCCCTGTTGCGCTGTTTCGAGTACTCCACCAACATGGCCAGTGGCGATGACACCGTTATCAGCGTTACAATACCACTTCTATGTCTCCTTGAGAAAACACTTAGGGCGATGATGGAACAGGAGGTGGCCCAGGAGGAGGAGGAGGAGGATGAGGAAGAGGGGTCATTTTTAGCACTTTCAGGCCAGTCTCTTCGAAGTGACTCAGAGGGAGGTTTTTTGCAACAGCAGAGGCCAGGTACAAATGTGGCCAGCCAGGGCCCACTACTGGAGGACGAGGAGGACGAGGATGAGGAGGAGGTGGAGGAGGATGAGGATGAAGCATGGTCACAGCGGGGTGGCACCCAACGCAGCTCGGGTCCATCACTGGTGCGTGGCTGGGGGGAAAGGCAGGACGATGACGATACGCCTCCCACAGAGGACAGCTTGTCCTTACCCCTGGGCAGCCTGGCACACATGAGCGACTACATGCTGCAGTGCCTGCGCAACGACAGCAGAGTTGCCCACATTTTAACCTGTGCGGACTACTGGGTTGCCACCCTGCTGGATCCACGCTACAAAGACAATGTGCCCACCTTACTTCCTGCACTGGAGCGTGATAGGAAGATGCGCGAGTACAAGCGCACGTTGGTAGACGCGCTACTGAGAGCATTCCCAAATGTCACAGGGGAACAAGTGGAAGCCCAAGGCCAAGGCAGAGGAGGAGCAAGAGGTCGCCAAGGCAGCTGTGTCACGGCCAGCTCCTCTGAGGGCAGGGTTAGCATGGCAGAGATGTGGAAAACTTTTGTCAACACGCCACAGCTAACTGCACCACCACCTGATACGCAACGTGTTAGCAGGAGGCAACATTTCACTAACATGGTGGAACAGTACGTGTGCACACCCCTCCACGTACTGACTGATGGTTCGGCCCCATTCAACTTCTGGGTCTCTAAATTGTCCACGTGGCCAGAGCTAGCCTTTTATGCCTTGGAGGTGCTGGCCTGCCCGGCAGCCAGCGTTTTGTCTGAACGTGTATTCAGCACGGCAGGGGGCGTCATTACAGACAAACGCAGCCGCCTGTCTACAGCCAATGTTGACAAGCTGACGTTCATAAAAATGAACCAGGCATGGATCCCACAGGACCTGTCCGTCCCTTGTCCAGATTAGACATTAACTACCTCCCCATAACCATATATTATTGCACTCCAGGGCACTTCCTCATTCAATCCTATTTTTATTTTCATTTTACCATTATATTGCGATGCTACCCAAAGTTGAATGAACCTCTCCTCTGCCTGTGTGCTAGGCCTAAATATATGCCAATGGACTGTTGCAGTGGTGGCTGACATGAAGCCTGATTCTCTGCTATGACATGCAGACTAATTCTCTGCTGACATGAAGCCAGATTGTCTGTTACGGGACCTCTCTCCTCTGCCTGGGTGCTGGGCCTAAATTTATGACCATGGACTGTTGCAGTGGTGGCTGACGTGAAGCCTGATTCTCTGCTATGACATGCAGACTGATTCTCTGCTGACATGAAGCCAGATCGTCTGTTACGGGACCTCTCTGCTCTGCCTGTGTGCTAGGCCTAAATATATGCCAATGGACTGTTGCAGTGGTGGGTGACGTGAAGCCTCATTCTCTGCTATGACATGCAGACTGATTCTCTGCTGACATGAAGCCAGATTGTCTGTTACGGGACCTCTCTGCTCTGCCTGTGTGCTAGGCCTAAATATATGCCAATGGACTGTTGCAGTGGTGGGTGACGTGAAGCCTCATTCTCTGCTATGACATGCAGACTGATTCTCTGCTGACATGAAGCCAGATCCTCTGTTACGGGAGCTCTCTCCTCTGCCTGGGTGCTGGGCCTAAATATATGCCAATGGACTGTTGCAGTGGTGGCTGACGTGAAGCCTGATTCTCTGCTATGATATGAAGACTGATTCTCTGCTGACATGAAGCCAGATTGTCTGTTACGGGACCTTTCTCCTCTGCCTGGGTTCTGGGCCTAAATTTATGAAAATTGACTCTTACAGTGGTGGGTGACGTGAAGCCTGATTCTAGGCTATGATATGAAGACTGATTCTCTGCTGACATGAAGCCAGATTGTCTGTTACGGGACCTTTCTCCTCTGCCTGGGTTCTGGGCCTAAATTTATGAAAATTGACTCTTACAGTGGTGGGTGACGTGAAGCCTGATTCTCTGCTATGATATGAAGACTGATTCTCTGCTGACATGAAGCCAGATTCTCTGTTACGGGACCTCTCTCCTCTGCCTGGGTGCTGGGCCTAAATTTATGACAATGGACTGTTGCAGTGGTGGCTGACGTGAAGCCTGATTCTCTGCTATGACATGCAGACTGATTCTCTGCTGTCATGAAGCCAGATTGTCTGTTACGGGACCTCTCTGCTCTGCCTGTGTGCTAGGCCTAAATATATGCCAATGGACTGTTGCAGTGGTGGCTGACGTGAAGCCTCATTCTCTGCTATGACATGCAGACTAATTCTCTGCTGACATGAAGCCAGATTGTCTGTTACGGGACCTCTCTCCTCTGCCTGGGTGCTGGGCCTAAATTTATGACAATGGACTGTTGCAGTGGTGGCTGACGTGAAGCCTGATTCTCTGCTATGACATGCAGACTAATTCTCTGCTGACATGAAGCCAGATTGTCTGTTACGGGACCTCTCTCCTCTGCCTGGGTGCTGGGCCTAAATATATGCCAATGGACTGTTGCAGTGGTGGCTGACGTGAAGCCTCATTCTCTGCTATGACATGCAGACTAATTCTCTGCTGTCATGAAGCCAGATTGTCTGTTACGGGACCTCTCTGCTCTGCCTGTGTGCTAGGCCTAAATATATGCCAATGGACTGTTGCAGTGGTGGGTGACGTGAAGCCTCATTCTCTGCTATGACATGCAGACTGATTCTCTGCTGACATGAAGCCAGATTGTCTGTTACGGGACCTCTCTGCTCTGCCTGTGTGCTAGGCCTAAATATATGCCAATGGACTGTTGCAGTGGTGGGTGACGTGAAGCCTCATTCTCTGCTATGACATGCAGACTGATTCTCTGCTGACATGAAGCCAGATTCTCTGTTACGGGACCTCTCTCCTCTGCCTGTGTGTGTGCTGGGCCTAAATATATGCCAATGGACTGTTGCAGTGGTGGCTGACGTGAAGCCTCATTCTCTGCTATGACATGCAGACTAATTCTCTGCTGACATGAAGACAGATTCTCTGTTACGGGACCTCCCTCCTCTGCCTGGGTGCTGGGCCTAAATATATGCCAATGGACTGTTGCAGTGGTGGCTGACGTGAAGCCTCATTCTCTGCTATGACATGCAGACTGATTCTCTGCTGACATGAAGCCAGATTGTCTGTTACGGGACCTCTCTCCTCTGCCTGGGTGCTGGGTAGTGTTGAGCGCGAATATTCGAAAAGCAAATTTTTTTCGCGAATATCGCAACTTCGCGATTTCGCGAATATTTCGAATATAGTGCTATATATTCGTAAAAACGAATATTCGTTTTTTGTTTTTTTCCCCCCCCCCCACAAAATTACAGTACACATATAATTGATTGTTTCCCAAAGGTCCAACAGCTCAGATCTTACTCACATTGCCTAGAAAGTGATTGAGGCGCGAATCTTCGTAAGGCGATTTTATTAGCGCACATGCGAATATCGGCACGTCCCAGAACAGAGGCAAAGGGCTTTGCATTCATACATTAGTGAATTGAGTTGCGAATCTTCGTAAGGCGATTTTATTAGCGCACATGCGAATATCTACACTTGTCCCAGAACAGAGGCAAAGGGCTTTGCATTCATACATTAGTGATTGAATTGAGCTGCGAATCTTCGTAAGGCGATTTTATTAACGCAAATGCAAATATCTACACTTGTCCCCAGAACAGAGAGGCAAAGGCCTGTGCATTCATATAGTATAGCACCATATTCGCGAATACGTAGAACTTCGTAAAATTCGATTAACGAAAATTCGTATTTTTTATTTTACTTTCCACCTTACAGATTACATTGATCTGTACTCTGTCAACTACTGTCATCACCCCCCACTGTATCTCGATTGATTCCCAAAAGTCTCACATTCCCTAGAAAGTGATTGAGGTGCGAATCTTCGTAAGGCGATTTTATTAGCGCACATGCGAATATCTACACTTGTCCCAGAACAGAGGCAAAGGGCATTGCATTCATACATTAGTGATTGAATTGAGTTGCGAATCTTCGTAAGGCGATTTCATTAGCGCACATGTGAATTTTGCATAAAATATATGTATTATGCGATGCGAAAATTCGAATTATCGCATATGCGAAATAATAACGAATTTGAATAATCGCGAATATTTTACGAATATTCTTTCGAATATTCACAAAATTTCGCGAATTCGAATATGGGACATGCCGCTCAACACTAGTGCTGGGCCTAAATTTATGACAATGGACTGTTGCAGTGGTGGGTGACGTGAAGCCTGATTCTCTGCTATGACATGCAGACTGATTCTCTGCTGACATGAAGCCAGATTGTCTGTTACGGGACCTCTCTCCTCTGCCTGGGTGCTGGGCCTAAATATATGCCAATGGACTGTTGCAGTGGTGGCTGACGTGAAGCCTCATTCTCTGCTATGACATGCAGACTAATTCTCTGCTGACATGAAGACAGATTCTCTGTTACGGGACCTCTCTCCTCTGCCTGGGTGCCGGGGCCTAAATATCTGAGAATGGACTGTTCCAGTGGTGGGTGACGGGAAGCCAGATTCTCTGCTATGGAACCTCTCTCCAATTGATTTTGGTTAATTTTTATTTATTTAATTTTTATTTTAATTAATTTCCCTATCCACATTTGTTTGCAGGGGATTTACCTACATGTTGCTGCCTTTTGCAGCCCTCTAGCTCTTTCCTGGGCTGTTTTACAGCCTTTTTAGTGCCGAAAAGTTCGGGTCCCCATTGACTTCAATGGGGTTCGGGTTCGGGACGAAGTTCGGATCGGGTTCGGATCCCGAACCCGAACATTTCCGGGATGTTCGGCCGAACTTCTCGAACCCGAACATCCAGGTGTTCGCTCAACTCTATTCAGGAGCTTACTGCATACAGATATATATAGAGTCACCACTAGGGGGAGCTCAGGAGATTACTACATACAGATATATACAGCCTCCACTAGAGGGAGCTCAGGAGATTACTGAATACAGATATATACAGTCACCACTAGAGGGAGCTCAGGAGATTACTACATACAGATATATACAGCCACCACTAGAGGGAGCTCAGGAGATTACTACATACAGATATATACAGCCACCACTAGAGAGAGCTCAGAAGATTAGTACATACAGATATATACAGCCACCACTAGAGGGAGCTCAGGAGATTACTGCATACAGATATATACAGCCACCACTAGAGGGAGCTCAGGAGATTACTACATACAGATATATACAGCCACCACTAGAGGGAGCTCAGGAGATTACTACATACAGATATATACAGCCACCACTAGAGGGAGTTTAGGAGATTACTACATACAGATATATACAGCCACCACTAGAGGGAGCTCAGGAGATTACTGCATACAGATATATACAGCCACCACTAGAGGGAGCTCAGGAGATTACTACATACAGATATATACAGACACCACTAGAGGGAGCTCAGGAGATTACTTCATACAGATATATACAGCCAGCACTAGAGGGAGCTCGGGAGATTACTACATACAGATATATACAGCCACCACTAGAGGGAGCTCAGGAGATTACTACATACAGATATATACAGCCACCACTAGAGAGAGCTCAGGAGATTACTACATACAGATATATACAGCCACCACTAGAGGGAGCTCAGGAGATTACTACATACAGATATATACAGCCACCACTAGAGGGAGCTCAGGAGATTACTACATACAGATATATACAGCCACCACTAGAGGGAGGTCAGGAGATTTACTACATACAGATATACAGACACCACTAGAGGGAGCTCAGGAGATTACTGCATACAGATATATACAGCCACCACTAGAGGGAGCTCAGGAGATTACTACATACAGATATACAGACACCACTAGAGGGAGCTCAGGGGCTTACTGCATACATATATATATATATATATATATATATATATATATATATATAAAGCCACCACTAGAGGGAGCTCAGGAGATTACTTCATACAGATATATACAGCCAGCACTAGAGGGAGCTCGGGAGATTACTACATACAGATATATACAGCCACCACTAGAGGGAGCTCAGGAGATTACTACATACAGATATATACAGCCACCACTAGAGGGAGCTCAGGAGATTACTACATACAGATATATACAGCCACCACTAGAGGGAGCTCAGGAGATTACTACATACAGATATATACAGCCACCACTAGAGGGAGCTCAGGAGATTACTACATACAGATATATACAGCCACCACTAGAGGGAGCTCAGGAGCTTACTGCATACAGATATATACAGCCACCACTAGAGGGAGCTCAGGAGATTACTGCATACAGATATATACAGCCACCGCTCTCTATAACGGTGGCTGCAGACAGACTGTCTATGGAATTACAGAGGATCGTATTTATTAATTTTACTTACTTATAGAGCACTGACATATTCCGCAGAGCTTTACAGACATTATTATAGCTTGTGGTCTGCAATGAAGCGCACAATCTAAGTTCGGAACTGCCTGCCAGATCCGGCAATCCGGACGCAAATGGATGCATTTGCCGAAACACTTGGGGCTGGATCCGGCATTAATGCATTTTAATGGAAAATTAATGCCGGATCCGGCATTCCGGCAAGTGTTCAGGGTTTTTGGCTGGAGAGAAAACTGCAGCACGCTGCAGTATTTCCTCCGGCCCAAAAAACGTAAGAGGGACTGAACTGATGCATCCTGAACGGATTGCTCTCCATTCAGAATGCATTAGGATACAACTGATCAGTTTTTTCCGGTATTGAGCCCCTAGGACAGAACTCAATACCGGAAAACTTTAAGTGTTGAAGTGCCCTTAGGATGTATTAGAAAATAATCCGCACAGACTGTTGGATGTGTTCAGAATTAAAGAAATTGGTGATAAAGGTGAACATTCCCTTTAAGGGCAATAGCTTCTGCATCACATTTTTTTTGTTCATTCCACGCAGGACGACCACACAGAAAATACCATAAGGGAACTGACGGCGGCTCTAGACTATTTACATCAACAGGTAAGATGGTCATATATTCACTATGGGGGTCATTTATTAAGACCAGCATTTTAGACTGGAGCACTGGAGGCGGATCCGCTGGCGTAGATTTACAACATTTTGTCCGCCTAAGGCCTCATGCACACGACCGTTGTTGTGTCCCGCGTCCGTTGTTCCGTTTTCCGTGATTTTCTGCGGACCCATTGACTTTCAATGGATCCGTGGAAAATTCGGAAAATGCACCGTCCGTGATCCGTGTTTCCAGTCCGTAAAAAAAATAATATGACCTGTCCTATTTTTTTCACGGACAACGGTTCGCGGACCCATTCCAGTCAATGGGTCCGTGAAAAAACACGGACGCACACAAGATTGTCATCCGCGTCCGTGATCCGTGTCCGTTTTTTTTCCCTATCATTTGCAAGGCAAACTTGACTTAGATTTTTTTTCACTTTCCTTCATGTCTGGAGATCATCCAAAAATGAAGGAAGACACACGGAAACAAAAACGGAAACGGATCACGGAACAACGGAACCCCGTTTTGCGGACCGTGAAAAAATACTGTCGTGTGCATGAGGCCTAAAACAGGCGCAGGAAATGATAAATGAGACGCGACTCTAGTCCTGCCCACTTCCTTACGCCCTTTTAGACTTGGCATGAGCAATCTGTGACAGATATACCCCAGAAAACTGGCATATATCTTATGGTAAATGACCCCCTATATGTCTATACATTTACTACCCACCTGCCATCGTCATCATCATCATCAATATTCCGCTATCATTGCCACCGCAGGATATAAAATACGTGGCAAAGTGATCTCATAATGAAATAAACATTATGCTGTGATATGTACTTGCCACTGACTAATAAAATGTTACGTGGAAACCACCAACAAGCTGCTGCTGTCATATAAATGTCCTATAAATGAATCAACTTGTGTTCATGTACGTTGGGGAAAGGGCTAAGTTACATAATTGATTTCTTCAAATCGCTATATGGAAACCATCAACAAGCTGCTGCTGTCATATAAATGAATCAACTTGTGTTCATGTACGTTGGGGAAAGGGCTAAGTTACATAATTGATTTCTTCAAATCGCTATATGGAAACCATCAACAAGCTGCTGCTGTCATATAAATGAATCAACTTGTGTTCATGTACGTTGGGGAAAGGGCTAAGTTACATAATTGATTTCTTCAAATCGCTATATGGAAACCATCAACAAGCTGCCGATGGATCTGTTAGTGTTGTGATTAATAAGATGGTAAGTATTTGACTTCTCTGGTTGCTATATGGAAGCTGCTGTTGATGGATCTGCTATTTTATTCATTATGTTCATAAACCTTAGCGAAAAGGCTAAGTTAAATAGTTGATTTCTCCAACTGCTATGTGGAAACCATCGACAAGCTGTTGCTGATGGATCTACTGTTCTTAATACTTTGAGCACACAATGGCGTCCTGCCGTGAATGGGGAATATATTCCCCTGGCACCCAGCTCATCCATATGAATTTCCAAGGAAAGTTTTGACGATTCATAAGTTAATCGACCATTTGGATGTTCACACTGTAATAGGTTTTGTTATTCAGCTGAACTTCCTACCGTTTCACACAAGCCGTAATAAGATTATAAATTGGCAGTAGCATGCATGTTGATGGTTTCCAGGCAGATGTTATATCTACTAAAGGTAAAAATTTAAGTGGAAATTCCACAGATAATGGATTTTCTATACGTCTTTTCTATACGTTCATCATCTGAACCTCTATTATTCTGCAGCTTCCAAAGACCTTTATTAGTTTGGTGGATTTAACGCTGCTGAGCGGCCTCTACCTCTCCTATCCGCAGAATGCAGAGATCAGGTGGGTTCAGAGTCTATAACAGATCACTGGTTATTATATCCTTATCACGGACCTGGCTGCACATGCAGATTGGTGTTGGGAGATCCTGCCAAAAGTGATGCCAACATCATAGGAAACAAGGACGGACAGGCTGGGTTTTATCCTGATGCATCGTATCAGCTGATCTGAAAGTGTCTGCTTATGAGAGGATAGCGATAAACTGATTTCAGCGGCCACCGTGTAATACTTCATTTCACCTGCGGTGGTGCTGCAGGAAAACTAAGCACTTGCTGGTGGATTCTACCATAGATTACAGTTTACCAAAAACGAGACGCCTTGTGATCAGCCCTTTCAATATAACCAGCAGAATTATGTATGCAGCTCTGGATGTGACTGGAGTACAGGACATTATACATGATAAATGAAGCAGAGGATTTAGGAACTTACTCTGTCTGCACTCTTCTGATTTAGGGCTCAAGCATGCAAAAAACGGATCCGCAAAAAATACGGATGACGTCCGTGTGCATTCAGCTAGCCCCTAATAGAACAGTCTTATTGTCCGTAATGCGCACAATAATAGGACATGTTCTATTTTTTTGCCGAACGGAAATGTAATGCACATGGAGTAACTTCCGTTTTTTTTGCAGACCCATTAAAATAAATGGTTCCACATACGGGAATGGACACGGAAAGAAAATACGTTTGTGTGCATGAGCCCTTAACCTGCTGCTTAGCATTAGAGCTGGGATTTAGGGCTCATGCACACGAACGCATTTTTTTTCCGTGTCCGTTCCGTTTTTTTTTGGGGGGGGGTCTGATTTTTTGCGGACTGCAAAATACATAAGGTCATGTACATGAGCCCTTAATCATCTGTATACTCCTAGTTGCCTGGCTGCTGATGGATTCCATACTTGTTTCGTTTCAGGAAGTCCTGTGAGTGTTTCCGGAAACCTTCAGACTACAGTAAAGCCATGTTCCGCTTCTCTTTTCAGGTGAGGCGTGACAACGAATCGGAATGTGGCAGGAAATATTTAGGTCCTGCATCAAATGCACCATGAATCCTATGGCCAGATTCCTCAGTAAAACCGATAGATAGTTATAGATCCAGTCTAGCCAGTCCCTGGTGCGTTATACGCGTGATCCCTACACATCTCTGAGGGTTTGTTACAATGTATCCGCGCAGATAAAATGTATCGATTTGGAGAGTTTAGAGCTCAGATCATTTTCTAGACTGGATACAATTGTAGCAAACCTTTAGCGACAGGCTGTTAAACTGATCCTCGGACCCGACCCATGGACTACTCTCCCATTATGCTCTCTGGCCCCATCTGATAAACACGATTATCCCATAAACACATGACGAGACATTTTCCTATCTAGAATTCCATCTCAGAGTTGGACCGTCCTGCGGAGATAAAGTCTCCTCCGCCATTATCACCAGGATCACGGATGAGTCAGGAGACGCTGGTGATAATATTAATGACCGTTATCTGAACATCTTAAGACACAGTCCAACGTCCTTCCATTCCACATCCAGCAATTTCTTCACAATCCCCTCCTTCCATTGAACCCCCTAGTTAAAGTGTAACTGTCATTATTTTTTATTTTTTTTGTGATGTATAGGGGCAGTGACACTGACGATTTTTGTAATATACTTTAATTACTGAAATCGTACATTTCTATCAGAAAAATAGCTCTAAAGTGGCCCATTTTAAGCCTTGGCAACGCTCCTCTGTCTTCTGTTTACATAACAGTGGAGACTTGCTCAACACTGACTGTTATGTAAACAGAAGACAGAGGAGCGTTGCCAAGGCTCAAAATGGGCCACTTTACAGCTATTTTTCTGATAGAAATGTACGATTTCAGTAATTAAAGTATATTACAAAAATGGCCGGTATCACTGCCCCGATACATTACAAAAATAAAAAAAAGAATGACAGTTACACTTTAAGATCCTGGCACCCGTTTTCCTACATGCATATACTGTATATACTGTCACTGTATATAACGGCATTGTATAATACTATAGAAGGGGCCCTGACAATAACATCTTTCAGTCCTCCTCCTGGGTGGGCCGCTTTTCAGTCCAAAAAATTTAAAATGTGGCAAGGTCCTCATACACCGCCGCTCCACCCTGCGCTTTCACACGTATATTCCGCGGACTATAGTAATTAAACAGTTCCTTTATTCATAAACCCATTTGATATTCCATAAAAACATAAAAATCAGTAATACATTCCGTATTCTATTCTGCCATGTTCAGACTGCTGCGTCTCCGTGCGCTACAATCCATGTGCACTCAGTCAGCATTTCCATACAGCAACATCCACAAGCGCTGGAGCAGCAATACTGCACAACGCTGAAGAGCAATGTTTCGGTGGACACGCCCCCTTTGTCAAACCCCTTCAGAGTTCAGCCCACTTTCCCTGCTTCCAGTATAACTATGCCACTGGTGCCCATACAATAGTTCCAGCTATAGTAGAACCCCTATAATACTTGTAGCTATGTTAATGCCCATTTAATAGTCCCAGCTGTAGTAGTGTCCATACAATAGTCCCAGCTGTAGTAGTGCCCATACAATAGTCCCAGCTGTAGTAGTACCCATACAATAGTCCCAGCTGTAGTAGTGCCCATACAATAGTCCCAGCTGTAGTAGTGCCCATACAATAGTCCCAGCTGTAGTAGTACCCATACAATAGTCCCAGCTGTAGTAGTGCCCATACAATAGTCCCAGCTGTAGTAGTGCCCATATAATAGTCCCAGCTGTAGTAGTACCCATACAATAGTCCCAGCTGTAGTAGTGCCCAAATAATAATCCCAGCTGTAGTAGTGCCCATACAATAGTTCCAGCTGTAGTAGTGCCCATATAATAGTC
This sequence comes from Bufo gargarizans, assembly GCF_014858855.1. Classification (NCBI taxonomy): domain Eukaryota; kingdom Metazoa; phylum Chordata; class Amphibia; order Anura; family Bufonidae; genus Bufo; species Bufo gargarizans. The sequence continues at coordinate 527,512,033 of NC_058083.1, read as the reverse complement.
CCAGCTGTAGTAGTGCCCATACAATAGTTCCAGCTGTAGTAGTGCCCATACAATAGTCCCAGCTGTAGTAGTGCCCATATAATAGTCCCAGCTGTAGTAGTGCCCATATAATAGTCCCAGCTGTAGTAGTGCCCATATAATAGTCCCAGCTGTAGTAGTGCCCATACAATAGTCCCAGCTGTAGTAGTGCCCATACAATAGTCCCAGCTGTAGTAGTGCCCATATAATAGTCCCAGCTGTAGTAGTGCCCATACAATAGTCCCAGCTGTAGTAGTGCCCATATAATAGTCCCAGCTGTAGTAGTGCCCATACAATAGTCCCAGCTGTAGTAGTGCCCATACAATAGTCCCAGCTGTAGTAGTGCCCATATAATAGTCCCAGCTGTAGTAGTGCCCATACAATAGTCCCAGCTGTAGTAGTGCCCATACAATAGTCCCAGCTGTAGTAGTGCCCATACAATAGTCCCAGCTGTAGTAGTGCCCATACAATAGTCCCAGCTGTATTAGTGCCCATACAGTAGTCTCCACCATAGTAATACCCACACAATAGCAGTGCCAGTTATTTGAGCTATTGTACCCAAATATAGCACCAATAGTACCACTTCAGAAATAGTGCCCATAAGTAATGCCGCGTGATGTTGTCAGCAGCCATGACAGACATACATTGCCAAATTGACGGCGCTCATTATGTTCCTGTTGCTGGTGCCAGTGGCACCTCTCTCGCCAGTTTAGTCCCCAGAGCAAATGCCCCCCTGCTATGCCCCTCATGAGCTGCATTATTATATCTGCCCTGCAATATTTGGCTCTCGAGCTGTTGCAAAACCACAACCCACAGCATGTTGGGTGTTGTAGTTTTGCAACTGTCTGAGAGCGATAGTGGTTTACAGAGACCAAAACCTAAATTTGGGAGACGATGTGACCTTCCATAGCTGATCTCCTCTAGATCCCCCCCAGATCCTGTTACTCTCATAACCCCCCAGTGTTTTTTCTTCCCCAGTCGGCCCTGGAGAGACTAATCAGCTCGGAGAGATACGACACCAGGGGCGACTTCACTGTCACCTTACACCCTGTGCTCCATATGGTGAGTACCACATGAGACTGGGTCCTGCAGGCATATTACTCCTGGTCCCTATGACAACACTTCCTGTCAATGTTTATGGCTTTTTTAACCTTATCCTATCTGGACACACTTGAATAGATGTGGACTTGGATGTGGCTGGTGATTTGGGGGTGTACTGCATTCGTATCACAGTATGAACCACCAGAGTACAGCCAGGAAGAGTTGTCATGAGGACACTAAGGCTGTTAACCCTTGCAATGCTTTTACCGTGTTCACTAATGGTTCCTATATAATTTTGAAGACAATTTAGCACAAAGATCTGAGGATCTCAATTATATTCATAGGATGTGAATCATTTTGCAGGTTGATTCTGAGAAGAAGAACATTAATAACTACGGGGATGTTTATGAAGTGCAGTGCTCACAGCAGGTAGGTCCTCATAAGTAAGTGCCCCCTAGTGTTGACTATCTAACCACAAGGGTCTAGCACTTTTTGGGTTATTTCCCTTACTACACTTATTCTGTCCTTCTTATAATGGCTCTACATCCACTGACTTCCTGCTGAGTGTACTTAGACACAGCAGCCAATCTGAAGAAGCAAAGCCGCAGTATAAAGCATGAGGGAGGCAGAAATAAAACCAAAACAGCGTGAGCCTCTCAGATAAGATGAGATGTTCTTTGACTCCCAGTAGACACTCCAGTTAAAGGGACACTTATATCAGAAAAAGGTAATTTTTAAACTCAATATTTACAGATTTTTTGAGTTTTTATCTTCATACTATGTCATTGAAAATAAAAAAAATAAAAAATCTTGTCTTTCTTTAGCAGTCAGCACAGAAATATATATAAGACAGGAAACCTATTGTTACTTTACTGCTCCTTGGAAGGCAAGATATTATCTGCTAGTGTAATAGTAGATTTGTAGAATTGGGATAACGGTATGACGCCCACAGAAGAGCATGCACTTATCAGTGTAATGTCTGATGCTCTAATTGAGTCATTTATCCTCTTCTCTCTGGCTGCAGTGATGGTCTGACTGAGAGAGTTAAGAGAGACTGCTGTGAAGGAAAGATGTTATCCTCTAGTATAATAGTAGGTTAGTAGAATCGGGATAACTGTACAATAGGTCTATGGCTAGGCCTAGATAAGATACCCACATAAGAGCAGAGATCCAGCCACTACCCAGCAAATATGCAGAGAATCGGACAGACAGACGACGCTGCACGTTGTCTGGCCTATTCCCAGCATTCTCTGTGGGAACAGCCCCACAATGTTATGGAGTCATCAGATTTAACGCCCTCATTCCATAGACTCTATTGGAGCATACATAGGTAAGGGGGAGCTCTGCTCACAGTGGACTGCCCTTTAAAGGCTTTGCTGGGTTTAGATCCCCCTTTTATATTCTATATAACACGCCGGCTGGTCAAATGCTTTATCCGCAGGACTCCGTCTTCTTGAACACACATTTGAACAGTCCATACCTGTGGCTGAAGGACATGATGCAGGTGAAAGAGAGCCGAGCACAGGTAAGAAACCTAGCTAGGTGGCCCTCCGACTGCTTAAAGAGCAATTCCCTAATATGCAATGTGCAATAACCTGTAATCTGTATTCTGAAGTATGCCCCTTATTTTTACAGCCTCGGGTATACGGGTCCAATTTCTCCTGCATTAACCACCTGTCCCCTTCAGATACAGTCCCAACATCAGGTAAGTCCCAGGCCATGATGAGAACACGGGTCGGAGCATAAAATATTCTACCGAAATATCCATTATATATGTGAGGGCTCCTTTAACCCCTCAAGGACCCTTGCCGTACATGTACGTCACAGCTGAACGTGACTTAAGGACCATGGACATACATGTACGGCAGGCTGAACGGGCGGGTACAGGAGCGGCACCCACCCGATCAGCGGCACGGACCCGGCAATCACTGGCAGCCGGTTCCCTGCTGCATACGCCGGCATCGGCTCTACAAAAATATCACACCTGAACCCCGTAGAAAAAATTAAATAAAAACTGTGCTAAAACAACCATTTTTTTGTCACTTTACATCACAAAAAGTGTAATACCAAGCGATCAAAAAGGCGTATGCCCCCCAAAATAGTACCAATAAAACCGTCACCTCATCCTGCAAAAAAATGAGCCCCACTATAAAATAATCGGGCAAAAAATAAAGAAATAAATGGCTCTCAGAATATGAAGACACTAAAACATGATTTTGTTTTTGTTTCAAAAATGCATTTATTGTGTTAAAAGTAAAAAAATTAAAAAAATTGACATAGTAGGTATTGCCGTGTCCGTAACAACCAGGTCTATTAAAATATTACATGACCTAACCCCTCAGATGAACACTGTAAAAAATACAAATAAAAACGGTGTCAAAAAGCCATTTTTTGTCACCTTATATCACAAAAAGTGTAATACCAAGCGATCAAAAAGTCATATGCACCCTAAAATAGCGCCAATCAAACCGTCATCTCATACCAAAGAAAATGAGCCCCTACATAAGACAGTTGCCCAAAAAAAAAAAAAAACTATGGCTTTCAGAATATGGAACACTAAAAAATTATTTGACATATTTGGTATTGTCGCGTCTGTAACAACCTGCGCTATAAAAATACCACATGATCTAACCTAACAGATGAACATTGTAAAAAGCAAAATATAAAAACGGTGCCAAAATTTTTTTGTTTGTTACCTTGACTCATAAAAAGTGTAATATAGAGCAACCAAAAATCATATGTACTCTAAGCTAGTACCAACAAAACTGCCACCCTATCCCGTATTTTCCTAAATGGTGTCACTTTTTTTGGAGTTTCTACTCTATGGGTGGTTTATACTATGTAAGGCTACTTTCACACTAGCGTTCGGGTGTCCGCTTGTGAGTTCCGTTTGAAGGCTCTCACGAGCGGACCCGAACGGATCCAGCTGGATCCCCGTCCAGCCCTAATGCATTCTGAGTGGATGCGGATCCGCTCAGAATGCATCAGTCTGGCACCGTTTGTCCTCCGCTCAGCAGGCGGACACCTGAACGCTGCTCGCAGCGTTCGGGTGTCCGCCTGGCGGTGCGGAGGCAAACGGATTCGTCCAGACTTACAATGTAAGTCAATGGAGACGGATCCGTTTGAAAATTGAGCCATATTGTGTCAACTTCAAACGGATCCGTCCCCATTGACTTAGGCTACTTTCACACTTGCGTTCGGGGCTCCGCTTGTGAGTTCCGTTTGAAGGCTCTCACAAGCGGCCCCGAACTGATCCGTCCAGCCCCAATGCATTCTGAGTGGATGCGGATCCGCTCAGAATGCATCAGTCTGGCACCGTTTGTCCTCCGCTCCGCTCAACAGGCCGACACCCGAACGCTGCTTGCAGCGTTCGGGTGTCCGCCTGGCCGTGCGGAGGGCAAACGGATCCGTCCAGGCTTACAATGTAAGTCAATGGGGATGGATCCGTTTGAATATGACACACTATGGCTCAATCTTCAAACGGATCCGTCCCCCATTGACTTTACATTGAAAGTCTGGACGGATCCGTCTGAGGCTACTTTCACACTTAGAATTTTTTTAACATTATAATGCAGACGGATCCGTACTGAACGGAGCCACCGTCTGCATTATATGAGCGGATCCATCTCAGACGGATCCGCTCTGAACGCAAGTGTGAAAGTAGCCTAAGCCCCACAAAGTGACTTCAGACCTAAACCGGTCCTTAAAAATTGGGTTTTGGAAATTTTCTTAAAAATTTTAAGATTTGCTTCTAATCTTCTATCGTCCCAAAAGAAGAAAATGGAATTTACAAAATGATCCAAACATGAAGTAGACATATGAAAAATATAAAGTAATAACTATTTTATAAAATTTTGTATTTTTTTTATAAATATAAATTAAATATTTTCACTCAAATTTACCACTGTCATGAAGTACAATATGTGACGAGAAAACAATCTCAGGATGGCTTGGATAAGTAAAAGCGTTTTAAAGTTATTACCACATAAAGTGACACATAAGGGTAAAAAATGGCAGGGTCCTGAAGGGGTTAATGTTGCTGTGATTCAGTGTTTTCTCTCCCCCCACTTGAAAACACTGCTTTTTCATGCAGCCGCCACTAGGGGGAGCACAAAGTAAATAGTTGTAATAATTCCTAATCACTGAGCTCCCCCTAGTGGTGGCTGCAGGCAGCTAGCTTTGTAATAAATAGGCAGCAGGAGATTTGTCAATGTATATTTGCCAATTTTCTGGTGTAAATACATTGAGAAATATAGTGTTCAGAATAAGCGCCATGTATTTAAAGCACCTTTCCTGCTTTTTCCGACATAAAGCTAGGATAAAGTGGGTGAGACCAAAGGCAACTTATTTATTACAATTTGTATTTAATCATAATTTCTTTCTCTTGATTAAAAAAAAACAAAAAAACATTAATTTCTCAGAAATCTGGGGCATTGCGCATGTTCTTGGAGTGTGTGCCGCACTGGAAAACTAGGTGCAGGGGGCCTTCTACTGAGTTTTGCTATGAGATTTATGTACGCCCCTGTGCCCAGGGATTTTAAGCAGAGTATAGATAAAGCTGGTTCACTTCCTTGCATTTTGTAAACATAGTTAGGCACCGGAGAGGCAGTTCTGTCAGTGTTAGGTAACAATCTGCAGAAGCCACCTTGACGTTGGTAGATGGGCCTGACACAATTTTGATAAAAAATGTGCAAAGAGCCTCCATTTTTCATGTATAGTAGGTATAGTACCACTGTAATCCAGAATAATCTCTAATCCCTACTTCTATTGTTTGCATGTGTAACAGTGTGCTGCCAAAATGAAGACCCCAGACCAGACCCCAGACCAGACCCCAGAAAATAATATAGGCACCAGAATAAATAAAGACCCTAGAACTCAAGGCCTGCAGGCATAATTTTCAGTGAGCTCCATGAAGGTCGGACGCCATAAAGAAAGCATGAAGTGCTGACGCTTGTAGCCATGCCTCACCTCCGGGACATGGGCGCTACCATATGCTTCACAATGGACAATCTAGTGAGAACTCGACACCGTGAGGTGCAAATGTTGCGAAGCCTTTATAGACGCTCACTCTTTGGTTGGTGGTTGAGTTCTGGAAGCCGCCAAGCCAACAACAGAGCGAGCGACCATAGAAGCCTCGCGAGAGTTGCACCTCACCAGGCCGAGTCCTCGCGGGATTGTCTATAGCGAAGCGTCTTGCAGCAGCCATGTTCCAGAGGTAAGGAGTGGCTACAAGTGTCAAAACGTCCTGCTTTCTTTATGGTCTGAGTCCCCACTACAGTCCTCACTCAACTGTCTGTTCTTTAGTGACCAGAGAATTACATACAGGCCTTTGAAGACAACTATAATGCTGATGTGGCCTTCGGTGATTCTTCTGTCCTAGACCAAACCCCAAAACAAATACATACCCCTGAGTAAATAAAGACCAGTCCCCAAAATAAATACAGGCGTCCTGTTAAACCCCAGAGAAATATAGGCCCCAGAATAAAGACTCTAAACCAGTCCCCAAAATTAATATATACCCCATAAAATAAAAGGGGCGTTCACTGTGGATGTTACTGTTAAGGGGGCAGGCCACTGTAGCGGTCACTGTTAAAGGGGCAGGCACTGTGGAGGTCACTGTTAAGGGGGCAGGCACTGTGGAGGTCACTGTTAAGGGGGCAGGCACTGTGGAGGTCACTGTTAAGGGGGCAGGCACTGTGGAGGTCACTGTTAAGGGGGCAGGCACTGTGGAGGTCACTGTTAAGGGGGCAGGCACTGTGGAGGTCACTGTTAAGGGGGCAGGCACTGTGGAGGTCACTGTTAAGGGGGCAGGCACTGTGGAGGTCACTGTTAAGGGGGCAGGCACTGTGGAGGTCACTGTTAAGGGGGCAGGCACTGTGGAGGTCACTGTTAAGGGGGCAGGGAACAATGGAGGTCACAGATAAGGGGACGGTCCCCTATGGCTGTAGAGGTCTCTGTTATGGGGGATACTGTCAATATCTTTTAACGACACACGCAAACATTAAATGAAATAGATAAAATATACCGTGCGAAGCCGGGTCCTTCTGCTAGTATATTATATTTCATATACATGTATGTTTTATTCTTATGATACCATTACATTTTTATGTCGCTGTTGTAAAGCTTCTGATTCTAACCCAGTTTGGCTTTAGTTCACAGTCTGAAGCCTGCAGATTTTAAAGTAATTGCTGCATTGGGAGACTCAATTACTGTAAGTACTGACCTTTCAGGGCATTTTCAATGTCTTCTCTAGTGATCAGCAGGTCCCCGGGGTCACTGAATGTTGTGGTATATCCTAGTGATTTATGACAACATTATGAGATGTGAATGACCCCTTAGTAATGTTTTCCAGAGCACACTTACCATCTTGCTAAGTGCAAAATTTCAGCTTCGAGTCTCCCTTGCCCCTGCCTCTGGCAGTCTTTGGAGGCTAAAGGCACAATGTTTAGATCACTGGTAATCTAGGGTAGTTAAATAGGTTTTCCCGGTTTTTATATTTAATTTATACTGATGATTTATCCTGAGAATGGGTCAACAACATTAAAATCTCAAAAAAAAACTTTAACGAATAAATGGTGACAACCTGGGTGATCAAAGTACTTGAGGGGTTGAACCCAGATCCTTGGTGGTCTACTGTACGAAAGAAGTCAATGTGAGCATTTGTGGTCTAGATTGAAGGTAACCCACGAGAGATGTTAGTGGTTTAGGGTATTTAAGGGGTCAATGCCTATATTTCTGATGTCTAGATCAGTGAAGGGGCTGATATTCATACTCATTACTATTACAGGCAGGTAACGGCGCCGGTGCATTTGTTATGGATGTGCTAGATGTGGTGACCGAGTATCGTGGATTATCCTGGAGGTAAGAAGAAAGAGGGGTCCAAATAAACTCAACGCATGTCCTGGGCGTCGTTATAACCTGGTCACCCCATGCCCATTCGGCTCTCCTCGGAGGGCTGAGTAGGGGCTACACAGAAAGGAATACCAACGTGAGAAATCAGGTCCACCATGCTTGTATTTTAGTCTTTGACATATCTCAAGTTTTGCTAAAATGTTTCCCTAAAAATATGCATACTTTAAGGTATACTGTACATTATACACGTTCTGCTCATCAACACTCTTACTCTTCCTTCTAACAGCATCGGTGGGGACGAGGACCTCAGTAATGTAACCACTTTGGCAAGTATGTACCTTTATGGAAATGTATTTACATTGAAAGGGTAATATCATCCAAAATAATAATACAAAAAAGCTGAATATAGGCGGACATGAGTGGATATGATATTATTACTGCCCCCCTGGTCTTTTTGCACAGGCAGTGCAAATAAAAGGAACTAGGTCAATGGTCACGCCGTGCAAATAGGGTCCAAAAAGCACTAGGTCCACTCGTCTTGGTTGAACAAGCACCTAGATGAGACCCCATTAGTATTTTCTGTATGTACATTCTGGAGCATCTATAGTATAGATTCTATACCATTAAAGAGGTTGTCCCATGAAACATATTTTCCATTTTTCAATCCAGTGCCTGGACATGAGTACTTTTGTAACTGCATGTGGTTAAAAATTCAATATAGCCACTGAGTTATTCAATAAAATATATCTGTGTAGTGCCACCTGCTGTTTGTTCTTTTACGTATTTCTCTGTCCTGCTCGCTGAGGTGGTTGCACATGCTCATCCTGATCTATCTTGATGACAGTCCCATCTACTGTTAGAAGCTGTGACAGTTACAGAGAGAAAGCTGCAGCAGAAAAGACACACCCCTGAACTATGATAGGGAGAGAGCTGCAGCAGAAAAGACACACCCCTGAACTATGATAGGGAGAGAGCTGCAGCAGAAAAGACACACCCCTGAACTATGATAGGGAGAGAGCTGCAGCAGAAAAGACACACCCCTGAACTATGATAGGGAGAGAGCACACCCCTGAACTATGATAGGGAGAGAGCTGCAGCAGAAAAGACACACCCCTGAACTGTAATAGGGAGAGAGCTGCAGCAGAAAAGACACACCCCTGAACTATGATAGGGAGAGAGCTGCAGCAGAAAAGACACACCCCTGAACTATGATAGGGAGAGAGCTGCAGCGGAAAAGACACACCCCTGAACTGTAATAGGGAGAGAGCTGCAGCAGAAAAGACACACCCCTGAACTATGATAGGGAGAGAGCTGCAGCAGAAAAGACACACCCCTGAACTATGATAGGGAGAGAGCTGCAGCGGAAAAGACACACCCCTGAACTATGATAGGGAGAGAGCTGCAGCAGAAAAGACACACCCCTGAACTATGATAGGGAGAGAGCTGCAGCAGAAAAGACACACCCCTGAACTATGATAGGGAGAGAGCTGCAGCAGAAAAGACACACCCCTGAACTATGATAGGGAGAGAGCTGCAGCGGAAAAGACACACCCCTGAACTGTAATAGGGAGAGAGCTGCAGCAGAAAAGACACACCCCTGAACTATGATAGGGAGAGAGCTGCAGCAGAAAAGACACACCCCTGAACTATGATAGGGAGAGAGCTGCAACGGAAAAGACACACCCCTGAACTGTAATAGGGAGAGAGCTGCAGCAGAAAAGACACACCCCTGAACTATGATAGGGAGAGAGCTGCAGCAGAAAAGACACACCCCTGAACTATGATAGGGAGAGAGCTGCACCGGAAAAGACACACCCCTAAACTATAATAGGGAGAGAGCTGCAGCAGAAAAGACACACCCCTAAACTATAATAGGGAGAGAGCTGCAGCAGAAAAGACACACCCCTGAACTATGATAGGGAGAGAGCTGCAGCAGAAAAGACACACCCCTGAACTATGATAGGGAGAGAGCTGCAGCGGAAAAGACACACCCCTGAACTATGATAGGGAGAGAGCTGCAGCGGAAAAGACACACCCCTGAACTATGATAGGGATAGAGCACACCCCTAAACTATGATAGGGAGAGAGCTGCAGCAGAAAAGACACACCCCTAAACTATAATAGGGAGAGAGCTGCAGCAGAAAAGACACACCCCTGAACTATGATAGGGAGAGAGCTGCAGCAGAAAAGACACACCCCTGAACTATGATAGGGAGAGAGCTGCAGCAGAAAAGACACACCCCTGAACTATGATAGGGAGAGAGCTGCAGCAGAAAAGACACACCCCTGAACTATGATAGGGAGAGAGCTGCAGCGGAAAAGACACACCCCTGAACTGTAATAGGGAGAGAGCTGCAGCAGAAAAGACACACCCCTGAACTATGATAGGGAGAGAGCTGCAGCAGAAAAGACACACCCCTGAACTATGATAGGGAGAGAGCTGCAGCGTAAAAGACACACCCCTAAACTATAATAGGGAGAGAGCTGCAGCAGAAAAGACACACCCCTAAACTATAATAGGGAGAGAGCTGCAGCAGAAAAGACACACCCCTGAACTATGATAGGGAGAGAGCTGCAGCAGAAAAGACACACCCCTGAACTATGATAGGGAGAGAGCTGCAGCGGAAAAGACACACCCCTGAACTATGATAGGGAGAGAGCTGCAGCAGAAAAGACACACCCCTGAACTATGATAGGGAGAGAGCTGCAGCGGGCAAGACACACCCCTGAACTATGATAGGGAGAGAGCTGCAGCAGAAAAGACACACCCCTGAACTATGATAGGGAGAGAGCTGCAGCAGAAAAGACACACCCCTGAACTATGATAGGGAGAGAGCTGCAGTGGGCAAGACACACCCCTGAACTATGATAGGGAGAGAGCTGCAGCAGAAAAGACACACCCCTGAACTATGATAGGGAGAGAGCACACCCCTAAACTATGATAGGGAGAGAGCTGCAGCAGAAAGAGCACACCCCCTGAACTGTAATAGGGAGAGAGCTGCAGCAGAAAAGACACACCCCTGAACTGTAATAGGGAGAGAGCTGCAGCAGAAAAGACACACCCCTGAACTATGATAGGGTGAGAGCTGCAGCAGAAAAAGACACACCCCTGAACTGTAATAGGGAGAGAGCTGCAGCAGAAAGGACCCCCCTCCCGAGCTGCCAGCTAGAAATAAATGTAGCAGAGCAATTGGAGCAATGAATGGGAAGAGCTCTGGTTCCATGTGAGTTACAGGGCTGGTTCTAATTTTCTTAGAGTCTGTCATGTATTATATGATTTTCATATTTTACATGATACAGGATAACCCATTTAAATAAGACCATGTAACTGCTAAGGGGCTCGAAATAATAGAGGGCCCAGCTAACGTCAGCCCTGCCTCCCTTCCTTATGACCTGTGTTGATAAGCACAGGGTCCTTGCTCTCACCAGCAGCGGAAACCATGTTCATTTTTGCTATATATTATAAAATGATAATTTGCAGACCCTCGGGGTGCAGAGCTATCAGTCTATGTCATAACATGGGGGAAACAACTGGGGGTGAATGGTGGGTAAGGTAGGATAGAAATTAAATTTGCAACTTTTACAAAAGCACTTTTTGTCTTACAGACATCCTCCGGATGTACAACCCAGATATACAAGGTTACTCGATAAGGAGGGGATCCCATCATTTACCAAATTCAAAACTCAACCGCGCCGTTCCTGGAGCAAAAGCAGAGTATGTACTGGAGATATGAGACCAATCGGACTGATTTCAAAGTATTTATGTTTCCCACATTCTTAAAGGGGCTTTTCAAAATTTGTGTTATATGATACAAGCCACTCCTCTAACTCTGCCCAACCCCCTTTGTGCCCCCAGACTGTAGTTGTGACCACTAGAGACATGTTTGGGTAGACATCCTCTGATTATACACATTCTTCCTCATCTTCTCCATTTGGATCAGACCACCATGATGATTTCTCTCAGACACCTCTTATCTCTTTGCCCCACAGACATGTTTCTTGACTTTTCCATCATCCTCCCCTCCTGGTGATCCTATCCTCCTTCTATCCCCAATATTCTGACCGCTGTGCCCCCCATGACCCCAAATACTATACTTCAGAAATAATAGTGCTATACAGATAGCCCCCCTTCCACATTAATTGCAACCCCCCAAAAAAGCCCCATTAATAGTTATAATTCTCTCCCAGAGTGTCCTCATTATTAAAAGTGTCCCCTACAGATCCCTTAATAGTGCCAATGCCCCGCTAGAATGCCTCCATTAGTAGAAGTGCCCTTATATTGTGCCCAATAATAATGCCCTCATTGTACTTACAGTAGTAAAAATGCCTCCATAGTAGAAATTTTTCCCCCCAAAGTGCCTCCAGGAGTTATGTCCTATAGTGCCCGCCATAGTTATAATGCCCCCTATAGTGCCCCCAGCAGTTATCATGCCCCCCCTATAGTGGACCCATTAGTTATCATGTTCCCCTATAGTGGCCCAGTAGTTAGAATGCCCCCTATAGTGCTCACAATAGCTATAACGATCCCCTATACTGGTACCAGTATTTATTATTCCCCCAAGAGTGTATCTGGTAGGTACAGTACCCCCACAGTGCCCCTAATAGTTATAATGCCCCCATAGTGCCCCCTGTATTTATAATGTACCCTATGATGCCCCCAGTACTTTGAATGTCTGCTATAGTGGCCCAGTGCTTATGTGCCCTCATAGTGCTCCTGATAGTTATAATGCTCCCACAGTGCCCCTAGTACTTATATAATGTCTCCTATAGTCAGTGGCGTACATAGAGAAGTAAGGGCCCCAAAGCAAGGATCAAACGCCCACCCACAGGATAGAAGGGTTTCTGCCTAAACCCTTTTTAATGACCCTTGGGCCATTTTTCCACTGCCTCATTTGTTAAAAGTTGTTTGTTTAGAGCAGGGATGCCCAACCTGCGGCCCCCCAGCTGTTGCAAAACTACAACTCCCTACATGCCCTGATAGCTGTAGGCTGTCCAAGCATGCTGGGAGTTGTAGTTTTGGAACAGCTGGAGGGCCACAGGTTAAGCATCCCTGCTTAAGAGGGTAGAGTCCTGACCAGGACTCAATAGAAGAGGAGATGATCCCAACTAAGACTGGACCCCCTCTTGCCCTGGGTCCCATAGCAGTCACATACTCTGCCGCTATGGTAGTTACGCCCCTGCCTATAGTGGCCACGTACCTATAATCCCCCCTCATAGTGCTTGTAATAGTTATTAATATCCCCACAGTTCCCTCAGTACTTACAATGTCCCCTATAGTTGCCCAGTACTTATAATCCCCTCTCAGGGACTGGGATTCAGCCAACACCATTTTTTTGCAATCTGGTTGAAATTTTAACAATCGGATCAGGACAACCGGACAGAACTGTCTGAATCCCACACCTGGCTCTATGGTAGATTTACTCCACCGACATTGCTCCATCCGCGGGTTGCTCTTCTATCGTCCATCTTCCCTTGTTTTGCAGTGATATGCTGGACCAGGCCAAGTTACTGGTGACAAAGATGAAACAAATGGAAACTACAAAGGTGAGCACAAGTGAAGGTTTCCTGACCCACACATTCTGCTGGGTTCATCGGTGTCCGCTATGATGTCCATTACTTGACATGACTTAAAGTGGTAAAAGATGACTACAGAGGACCATTGATAATATGGACCCAATGGGTTGCAACAGAACTGGCAAAGGGCTAAACCCCAGAGCTGAGTCTAAGGGCTTCTCTGGTATTCAATTATTAACCTCTAAATAGAAACCTGGGATTCCAGGTTCAGCTTTCTGGTGCAACAGTAGTCAAATGCTAGGACAAGCCGAGTCATGATCAAGCTTACCGGTCAGTAGTAGACCTGAGACGCCATTAGCACTAAATGGACCTTACTACTTAGGAGCAGGAAAGTGGTATAAGGGTCCAAAAGAAGAGTTAGGGAACATGTGCATTGGTCCTTTAGGAGCAGAGAGTAAGGCGCTCCTAGGGTTAGTGGGTAAGGCATCTCAATCCCAAGTGGGATGTGTATGTACTCACCTGTATTAGAGTGGTGAGTGCGTTGGAGATGTAGGGTTTGTAGGTGGAAACGATGAGGATGATGAGGGCACTGCCAATACGTTTGGATGGAATCCTCCAGGCAAAGTTGCCAAACCGCCGGAGGAATATCACATGGATAGAAGGGCGAGTAGGGGAGGTATACCTGTTGGGTTCTGCCCAACTCAACTGGTTGAAGCAGGCGCAGGGGGCGACCAGCAGATCAATAACAGGAACTTTATTGGTGAGTAAAAAACAGACAACCCGTTTTGGGGTTCTAGGACCCCTATATCAAGTCTTTTTCGATGATTGGATAAGGTAGGTGCTAGTATTGCACTCAGCAATAATTGTACTGTTCCTTATGTGCGATACTAGCGCCTACCTTATCCAATCATCGACAAAGACTTGATAAAGGGCTCCTAGAACCCCGAAACGCGTTGTCTGTTTTTTACCCACCAATAAAGTTCCTTTATTTAATCTGCTGGTCGTCCCCTGCACCTGCCTCAACCAGTTGAGTAGGGCGGAACCCAACGGGTATACCTCCCCTACTCACCCTTCTATTCTTGTGTCACCTTCTTGATTGACAGGGCCAGGTTCTTGCACAGTCATCTCGTCTGACCCTGTCAATTAAGAGATGTACTGGCAGAGGAATGTGGAGGTCATGGGTGCACAGAGTGGCTTCGGGCCGCCCTCAATGCACTTAATCTTGCATTTGCATATGGATTAAAACACATTTTTTAGTAAAAGGTGAGCTAGTGACTCTCTAGGTGACAGACTCCCTTTAAAGGGGTTGTCTGAGATTTTAATATTGATGACTTATCCTCAAGATAGGTCATCAATATATTGTAGGTGTCCGATTCCGATCTGGTGAGCGCCACAGACTCTTCCTAGGCCTGTGGGGTCACGTTCATCGATGACATGGCCTAGGTGGAGCTCAATCCCATCCAAGTGAGCTGCCTGAACTGCAATACCAAGCACAGCCACTATACAGTTGATGGCGCTGTACTTGATAAGCTAGGAGAGGGCCGTGACATAATTAGAAAAGGAACGAAGAACCGTGTGCGCCCGGTAACTTTACCACATTCTTCTTGTCTAGCTCATGAATTATACAGAAGACTGGAAACTCTTGACTATATTCATAGGAGGAAATGACTTATGTGGCATCTGCAAAGATCCGGTATGTAATTATTTTCTAATTTTTTAAATGTTGCCCAGTAAAGAACGGGGTCTTGGTGGCACATAGACATTCTGAATACAGAACTGCTACAGCAGCGCCATGATCGGAGACATATGAGGTCCCTGTGCCTCCATACTATGGAGTCATAGGCATAGGGGCACATGTGGCCTTTCTGGGGCTTCAAACAGAGCAATGTCTGAAGTCTCCTGTCACACTGCTAAGCTCTGCCCCATGGCACTGCAAATATGGTGTCCACATATGTGTGCAATACGGTGCCTATTATGTGCACCCAACACAATATGATGCCCTCATGTGTGCTCCCAACACAATATGTTGCCCAGTATAATATGGTATCCCTTATGTGCCACCAACACAATATAGTGCCCCTTTATGTGCCCCAACACAATATCTTGCCCCCTCAGTATCTCCAAAATCAATACTCCCCTAGTGAGTACTGACACTGGTAGAATTGTGACTCCCCCACACACATTATAATGCCCCCTTATGTACCCTAACACGGTATAATGCCCTTTATATCCCCAATAGAGAATAATACCTCCAATACAATATGGTGCCCCCTTATGTGCCGTCCAGAGAATATAGTACCCACTCAGTCAGGCAGGTCTTAAGCTAAACCTACCTAAGCCGTTGAGCATCTATGTTCAGGAGAGCAGGTTCCACTGCCAGGGGGCCCCACACAATGGCGTTGTCTGCATGATGCCCTCTATCTGCTCCTATATTAGGTTTACAGCACTGTATTACAGAGACTTCCAGCCCAGAAGCAATGCTCATAGAGAAGAATATCTCCGTAATACACACGTATACACGCGTACTTCCTGGGCCCCAATGAAATATCTGTATGTAAAATGGCCCCAACATAGCATATCCCGTCACTAATTCTGAGCTATACAGCTACCTGTAGGTGATTTACTATACACTTCTAAGACTTAGGAATAAGCATAGTCTAGATAATTGTGGCTTCTTTGTCCTTTATCTATGACGAATGTGAAGAGATTACTTCTTTAATGAGCAGCAGATATACAGGTCCTTCTAAAAAAATTAGCATATTGTGATAAAGTTCATTATTTTCTGTAATGTACTGATAAACATTAGACTTTCATATATTTTAGATTCATTACACACAACTGAAGTAGTTCAAGCCTTTTATTGTTTTAATATTGATGATTTTGGCATACAGCTCATGAAAACCCAAATTTCCTATCTAAAAAAATTAGCATATCATGAAAAGGTTCTCTAAATGAGCTATTAACCTAATCATCTGAATCAACTAATTAACTCTAAACACCTGCAAAAGATTCCTGAGGCTTTTAAAAACTCCCAGCCTGGTTCATTACTCCAAACCGCAATCATGGGTAAGACTGCCGACCTGACTGCTGTCCAGAAGGCCATCATTGACACCCTCAAGCAAGAGGGTAAGACACAGAAAGAAATGTCTGAAGGAATAGGCTGTTCCCAGAGTGCTGTATCAAGGCCCCTCAGTGGGAAGTCTGTGGGAAGGAAAAAGTGTGGCAGAAAACGCTGCACAACGAGAAGAGGTGACCGGACCCTGAGGAAGATTGTGGAGAAGGACCGATTCCAGACCTTGGGGGACCTGCGGAAGCAGTGGACTGAGTCTGGAGTAGAAACATCCAGAGCCACCGTGTACAGGCGTGTGCAGGAAATGGGCTACAGGTGCCGCACTCCCCAGAAACAGCGGCAGAAGCGCCTGACCTGGGCTACAGAGAAGCAGCACTGGACTGTTGCATGTCATTCGGAAATCAAGGTGCCAGAGTCTGGAGGAAGACTGGGGAGAGGGAAATGCCAAAATGCCTGAAGTCCAGTGTCAAGTCCCCACAGTCAGTGATGGTCTGGGGTGCCATGTCAGCTGCTGGTGTTGGTCCACTGTGTTTTATCGAGGGCAGGGTCAATGCAGCCGCTATCAGGAGATTGTGGAGCACTTCATGCTTCCACCTGCTGAAAAGCTTTATGGAGATGAAGATGTCATTTTTCAGCACGACCTGGCACCTGCTCACAGCGCCAACACCACTGGTAAATGGTTTACTGACCATGGTATTACTGTGCTCAATTGGCCTGCCAACTCTCCTGACCTGAACCCCATAGAGAATCTGTGGGATATTGGGAAGAGAAAGTTGAGAGACGCAAGACCCAACACTCTGGATGAGCTTAAGGCCGCTATCGAAGCCTCCTGGACCTCCATAACACCTCAGCAGTGCCACAGGCTGATTGCCTCCATGCCACGCCGCATTGAAGCCTCCTGGGCCTCCATAACACCTCAGCAGTGCCACAGGCTGATTGCCTCCATGCCACGCCGCATTGAAGCCTCCTGGGCCTCCATAACACCTCAGCAGTGCCACAGGCTGATTGCCTCCATGCCACGCCGCATTGAAGCCTCCTGGGCCTCCATAACACCTCAGCAGTGCCACAGGCTGATTGCCTCCATGCCACGCCGCATTGAAGCCTCCTGGGCCTCCATAACACCTCAGCAGTGCCACAGGCTGATTGCCTCCATGCCACGCCGCATTGAAGCCGTCATTTCTGCAAAAGGATTCCCGACCAAGTATTGAGTGCAGAACTGAACATCATTATTTGAAGGTTGACTTTTTTTGTATTAAAAACACTTTTCTTTTATTGGTCGGATGAAATATGCTAATTAATTTAGATAGGAAATTTGGGTTTTCATGAGCTGTAGCCAAAATCATCAATATTAAACCAATAAAAGGCTTGAACTCCTTCAGTTGTGTGTAATGAATCTAAAATATATGAAAGTCTAATGTTTATCAGTACATTACAGAAAATAATGAACTTTATCACAATATGCTAATTTTTTTTGAAGGACCTGTATTAATCAATAGTCTTTGTGCCCAGCGAGATATCATCCAAGAGACACTCCTTGGGATACATCCCGAGCAAGGACTCTGCAGGTTGTAGCACAGGAAAAATACTGCGCAACTCCTCTGTTATGTAATTTATCAGTATTTATTAGCATATTGTGGAAGGCATATTACACACCAGTATCTCCTATTACACTGTGTGCCTATTTGTACTTAGAATTGGCAGTGAGCAGCTTTACGTTTATCCGTCTGTGACAAGTGATAGAGCGGAAGAACTCATTTATTTTTCATTTTTATTAGGTTTATCATTCTCCAGAACAGTTTGTCTACCGCATTAAGCAGGCTCTGGACTATTTGCACCAAGAGGTATGGTACATCATCGAATCCCAGGGGCGTAACTACCATAGCGGCAGACCATGCGACTGCTATGGGGCCCAGGGCAAGGGGGGCCCAGTCTTAGTTGGGATCATCTCCTCTTCTACTGGAGGTGAAAACTTGGTCAAGACTCTACCCTCTAAAGCAGGCACGCTCAACCTGCAGCCCTCCAGCTGTTGCAAAACTACAACTCCCATCATTCCCGGACAGCCTACGGCTATCAGCCTACAGAAGGGCATGGTGGAAGTTGTAGTTTTACAACGGCTGGAGGGCCGCAGGTTGAGCAACCCTGCTCTAAAGGAACAACTTTTAGCAAATAAGGCAGTGAAAAAATGGCCCAAGGGTCATTGAATAGGGTTTAGGCAGAAACCCTTCTGTCCTGTGTGAGGGGCCTGGTTTGATCCTTGCTATGCGGCCCTTACTTCTCTATGTACTCCAAAGTGGAATCCTTATCGAAGAGGCCATGGAAACTAAGCTGAAATAGATGAAAATCCTGAATCTTGGTAGACCTATCCTGGTAGACCTAACATCCCTAGTAGATTCTAATGCATGGATGGCCAACCTGAGGCTCTCCAGCTGTTGCAAAACTACAACTTCCAGCATGCCCAGACTGCCTACAGGTATCAGCCTACAGCAAAGCATGGTGGGAGTTGTAGTTTTACAACAGCTGGAGAGGCACAGGTTGGCCAGCCCTGTTCTAGTCGGCCCAAGTCTAGTCTCTTTTGTCCAGCATCGTGACGGCAGACTTCTGCAGTAGGATTTTGATTTATAACACATCCAATATGCATTTTAGAGTTAATCGTTGAAACCTGGGTAGTATTCTCCATTCTCTATTATGCCTCATTCACACAGCAGTGTTTAGGTATAGCTTCAGTATAGTTGCATTGGCTCTCCTTAAAGAGATCAGCCCTGTATGGAGACTTACTGGAGGTGTTCCATGGAATGGAGAATTAGTGGCAATGTCCCATGGCCAAAAGGTATCTCCCAAGGAAAGAGGACCATCTTGCTAGGGCTACCTTGTGGATGTGAGAAAATAGCCAAGTCAGATATCCATCCATAGACAGTAGTAGATTTTTATCTTGCCCATTTTCCCTTGTCATGTCCCAAGCTTTTTTATAAGTTGGATTTTGACTTGCAGGGAACCACTTTCTCGAGGTGGAGCTAGTGAGATGGTTCTCTCTTCTTGGGAGATACCTCTTTGCATAAAGCTTCATTGGAGAAGACAAGCCGTGTTTTTTTTATTTTTTGCTACTACTTTTTGGGTTCAATCTGTGTATTTTTTCGATACAGGTCCCAAGGATGTTCGTTAATTTGGTGACAATTTTGGACATTTTGCCTCTGAAAGAACTTTATGATAATAAGGACACTCACTGCCCAGAGATACTCATGAGGTTAGTCTTGTGATCGTCTATGCTGATGGGAATTTTTTTTTAAAAGTTCTCCTCATCTTTCTCTTTCAACAAACGTTCCAACCACCAAAAAAAGTTACAGACTGTCAGCCATATTATCTCCTGGAGGGGTTCCTTCCTTGGTCACCTGCAGTCTGACACAGAATACAGGGAATGTCAAGAAGGATAGTTCTTCAGTATAGCATGAAACCTAAGAAAACTCTGCTCACCTTACCCCTTGCTGTTCTGGATGGATTCGTTCCACCAAGTGCCCACCACCATGTACAGTGATGGACATCACCACCTTTACTGAGAAGCAAAGGTCCCCATTCGCATTAGATGGTTGGCTTATCCTGCTGAAATCATCTGATTTACCCCAAGTGACATTCGTAATTCATTATATCACCCAGGTGCCTGTTGTAAACCAGTTACCAGAAGGAAAAAAAAAGGAGAAAAAGGAAAAAGAGAAACACTGTAAAAGTAAATCAATCTATAGGTTCAAGGTATAAGATATTAGTAGAAGTTGAGTGAAGACACAAATCTCGGTGCAGGGTTTAATCGTACCTATTTATGGCTCGTTATCTGTACTGAAACTAATAACGTGGTGTATACCATTGTTCAGTGCCATCTCTGAAAACCCTGACCTGATGAAGAGACGATAGCGAGACCTCAATAATTTACAGATATTTTCTAATCATTAATGGTTAAATAACACCTGTCAGCATGATCAACCCTTTTTAACTAAGCATACTGGCTGGTAGGGTTGATCACGCTTAGCTTTTACTGCTGTTGAGGTATCATTACTTTTATATTTATAAAAATTAGTTACTTGGAGCACCAAGGGGTTGGCTAAAGCACTAGCAGCACCTCTACAGCTATGTCCTGGTACAGTAAACCCCCTCCTCCCCATTGACTGACCGGGCAGAACATCTCATCTTACCATGTCTTCTTGTGCCCTGGCTGTGGCTCACAAATTCGTCATTCCACCCAGAAGTGGAGGCGTTGGCATCTTCAAAGGCAGAGGAGGAATACTTCTTGGTGGAATGACATCATCGGCGCACACTGTCGGCATGCGGCAGCAGATCTGGAGCACAGGCACCATGTTTTTGAGCCACAGCACAGGTGCTAGAAGGCAAGGCAAAACGAGAAGTCTTGCCCTGTCAATCAAATGGAAGGTAAGGATTGCACTGAGCATTGCAGAATAACTGCAACGGTGCTCCTAGTGCTACAGCCAGCCCCTCAGTGCTCCAACTAACTAATTTGTATAAATATAAAAAATAATGAAATCTCCGCAGTAGTGCAAGCTACAAACAAAAGAGAGATATTGTTTTAATCAGCATTATCAACCCTACCAGGCGTTATGCCTAGTTTAATCGGTTTGTAATGCTAACAGGTGTTCGATGTTCTGACCAACTGGAACATGTCTATAATATGTCCACATACTGTTCTACCCCATATGACTCACCCCTGAGAATAAAATAAAAAAAAAAGGTCCAACTTGCTTTCTGTGAAGGATCCAGATTTTTTACTTTTCAACAGATGCAAAAACCATTTTCAACAGATGCAAAAACCAAATCAATTTCCAATCCCTCTCTTTTATTTAGAGGCATAACTTCAGGCGCCTTGACCCCATAGCTCCACCTGTCATGTGTCATTTATAATACTGATAATTTTCTAATGTGGCAGAGAATGCCAAGATCTGGGTGAAACTCCTCCCTATGCAATCATTATAGCCACGCCCCTGCCTTTATTGTCACACCCACAAGGAGCCAATGACAATGCCATAGCCTGAACATTTCTGAAAACATGAAAAAAAATATATATTGTTAATTAAAAAAATGTTTTCACTTGGCAGATGATCATCCAGAAGTTGTCTATGGCAAAACAAATGTATGACATTTGATAATCTTGAACAGTAATAGTTTTTTTTTTTTACCTAATTTTATTAGCTTTTTAATAGTAATCCCAAACTCTACTAATCCAACCCCTTTATGACCCTTGTGATACCAAAGTAATGTTATAATGTTATAAGGGTAACCTAAATAATAGAAAGCTATAGTCATGAGAACCTATTTTGGTTGGAGAGGCTTGGGCAAACCGGTAGGGGGCGGGCCTAACAAACGGAAGGAAACAATGGCTTCCTCCACAGCATGGTCCTGTCAATCATCTAAAAAGAAAAATTAGGTCAAAATGACTGAAAGATAAAAATGTGTCTTCCTGCAGTGCGCTTTGTGGATGTGTGGTCGAAAACCCAGAAGGCTCCAATGAAATTTCAACTCTTAGATTATTCAACAAGCAATACCAAGTAAGTTAGACACTGTGTTCGAGTCTTCCGTCAGAGGTGTACAAAGGAAAGATTTCCTTAGATATAAGCCCATCAAAAAGATCAGTTCTTAGGCACCACGTTTGACTCTTCCATCAGAGATATACATTTGGAGGACTCCTTGCATACACATCCGACAGAAGGCTCCATATGTTTTTGCCAGATGCCTCTGTATAGAAAAGCACAGGCAATCAAGCTATTCTATACAGTAAAAAGAAGGTATACAGACATATTCCAGCCCAACAGAGGCCAAATGGACCCCCTTTTGGCTTCTGTTGGGTAAGTTATAGCGTATGGCTATGCTTTATGTATGCAGCAGGAGCTTTCCCATTGTATACTCCTAATCCTTGCAAGAATACCAAGTATACCATGGAATATAAAATCTCATCATCTATATAATTCAATTGTTTTCAGGAAAAAACTCGCCAGTTGGTGGAAACCGGGATGTATGACACCAAAGAAGATTTCACGGTGGTCATTCAGCCATTTTTGGAGCGCCTTGTAATACCAAGAAATGAGGTAAGCATACTGAAAAATTCCAAATGTCACCATTGATAGACAAAGCCATTACGTCAACTTTTAATGCAAACCCTGTCCTACATCTTCTGATGACTGGGCAAGAATAAAGATGGCCCGCCCGACAGATCAGGCCGACTTGTGACCAACTGGTTGGGATTTCTTGGCTTAAAATTCTAATCTAAAGAGCCGTATTTGTGTTCTGTATAGAATGGAGTTCCTGACAGATCCTTCATGGCTCCAGATTGTTTCCATTTTGGAGAAAAAGCTCACGCCCAGGGTGCTCGTGGTTTATGGAAAAACATGGTAAGATCACAAGTTATACATTTTCGTCTTTAGAACGCACTGATCTGTACACACCTCCACAATTGTATGACCTGGTCCTCATTCTATTCCTATCTAGACAGCCTTTGAATCGGCTGCCCACAAATCTGTGTTTTCATCTACGAGTTCAAAAGTTGGCACCTCATGTTGATTGGCAGGCTTTCAAATTTGCTATAGACAGTTGTACAATAGTGATAAGATTAGACCTTTTATGGGGCTGTCATGGGTCTTCGGTAATAGTGCCCTCTTGAATCCAACCATACAACCTGATCAGCAAGTAGGTGGTCATCCATGGTCAAAAAAGGCCAAAAACAAAGAAGATGCAACCCCACCGAAGGCCGACATGTTCACATTCCCACCAAGATATTGTTATGGGGCACATTAGGGGGGAGCTACCTCTGTTTTCCTTCAGTCCTATCTTTATTTACTGCTCTAGGTAGGTTGGGTGTGGGACCTAGGTTGCTCTAGGTACCTCAATTTCTGGGTCGCTTTGATTTTTCGACAGCCTTCCTCCTTTTCCTGCTATATACGGTCCTGACTCCATATTTTATTATCTCATAATGAAACTTTTTGTAGCTATCTTCACTGTCCCATAACATCAAGCCATTCATTAATACACTTTTTTATTTTGCTCCTAGTTTGAACCTGTTGGACAGAAGACAGATAACCAGGGGCTTGATGAGAACATCGGTATTTTCTGCCCTGAGGTACGAGTACTAGATTTAGACATAACATCTATTTTAGGACCCTATCAGCAATGAGAACGGGACAACCTTGTAAGGTGGAAATTTTTTTAATTCAAGTGATATACAAACAATCACGAGATGTCAGAAATGGTGAATTACCAGTAATGGATGACGTGGAAGCCATAAAATACCTGAAAACTCATCTTGTTTTTGTTTTTAGAATGATACTTTCGTGAAAACTGCAAAGAACAGCAACCATACTTATCCCACCGTTACTCCAGACCCAGTGAGTAGTCATGTTATCATTATAAGAGTCTACTGTCTACCGTCATATAGGCAGTGTTTGTTGTGTTTCTGAGCCAAGTCCCCCCCCCCCCCCCCCCCGACTCAAAAAATGTACCGTACCTTCAAGGCTATCATACACTTTGCTGCTTATTTAAAGCATTGGGGCAATGCAAGTACTCTAGATAGATGGGGTACATATGCTACAGGTTGAGTACCTAGGGTTATGGTTGTGTGGTGCCCCCAGGTATTGGTGAGGTGCTGTTGTGGAGGAAGGCTTTACGCAATTGATTATATGTTGCATAGAACTTTCTATGTTTGCACCAGTCTCTAATGTACCACCATAACTGGCTTGTTTTTTGTTTACTTTAATGTTTTTGAAGATAAATTGTTACTGTTTTTTATGTTTTGGCATGGGCTATGACCATTGGTGGGGCATGTTCTAGCTGGTGAGGCGCTAGAAGAAAAATACTGAGAAGCCCTAGGGTGTAGATCATGATGTTAAGGCAAGTGGAATAATTAATCAGGCTCTTGGCCTAGTTCAACACATCAAGGAGAACACTTATGTTTCCAAGGGCATATATGCCATAAAGGCAGCCCAGCCAGTTGCTCAGGTGCCCAATGGAAAGTCAGGGTCCAGCCATAGAAGATCCCAACCTCATTGCTATTGGGTAGCAAGAACTTGTGCAGAATTAGGGCTCATTCAGACCATATCCATTTTTGCAGATTCGCAAAACACAGATATCGTCCGCATGCGTTGGAACGGAATGGCCAGCCCAACTGCAGGCGAGAATAGAACGTTTTATATTTTTTGCATGGTGGCGGAACAGAAGTACAGATGCAAAGAGCACATGGCGTGCTGTCGGCATGTTTTACGTCCCCATTAAAATGTATGGGTCCATATCCGTTCTGCAGAATTGTGGAATGGATGTGGACACAAACATACGGTCGTCTGAATGCACCCTTAAGGGGTCAGTCCCATCTCAGCCTTTTATGGCCGAGATTGGATAATCAGACTAAGCACCGGCCAGTGGTAGGTGGATTTGCAAAACTTTCTGAGCGGGCTGCGCTCCGCTGCTACTGCAACTCCCGTAGCAGTGAATGGGATCTACGCAAACAGTGTAACACGTCTAACGACACTGTTTCTGTTGCTGCTGAGTTACTGGAAACATCGTAGCTCTCAGTTACGGAAAATGCAAAACGTAGACTGCTTTACCATTTCCATATTTCTGCCTACCCCCAGCCAGCGCTTATTCTTGGAAATGGGAATATCCCTTTAATTATAATTGAAATCTCATAAAATAATAAAGTATGAGGAACATCTTTGTGAAACTTCATCTTACTTATCGAAATGACTCCTTCCCTGCTCTAGGTGTACGGCAGCAAACTGGAATGTGCCGACCGCACTCCAGCTCCTTCCAAACCCACTTCTGGTAAGACTCAAGTATCTGTACAATCCAGTCCAGATGCCTAAACCTTTCTTTGCTGCTTCGTGGAGTAAATTGTTTTTCTATTATTCATTTTTTTTCTTCTGTTTCCAGTTCACCATCTTCGGCCAGCAGACATTACGGTTGTTGCAGCCCTTGGTGACTCTCTGACTGTAAGAAACTGGAATGCATTAAGATAATGTAATACACAGTGACCTAGGAAGATTTTGGACTATTAGATATTACCCTACAACATACCACAAGAGGGGTGTGACCATATAAAAAATTACATTTTGTTGGCCCAAAAGGTCTACTACAAACCAGATCTACATATCTAGGCTTAGTCCTGGCATGAAACTCCTCTAAAGTCTATTCACAACTAATATCTTTACTAGAATGGTTTTTGTAGGTTTAGGGACTCCGTTCTGGAGATAGGACCCAGGTCTCAGATGTGGGACCCGAACCTATCTAGCGATAAGCCATCAATGTATGAGATGAGACAACCCTTTTAAATGAGATTCTCTTGAATGAGGTCCACATATTCGTATTGGGCATATGTTTACTGTTATGTTCCTCACAACCTATCAACATATGGTAGAATTTACATAAATGTCTTATGATTTGTGGCCCTTATAAAATACAGGATGTCCTTTTGTACTAAACGCGTTCCTACTGTGAGCATCGTGTAATTTTCCACATGTTGATCTATTTCAGGCTGGAAATGGAATTGGCTCCAAACCCAACGATGTCTTGGATGTAATCAAACAATATCGTGGATTGTCATGGAGGTAACGCTGCAGACTAATAAATAACAGAAGGAAATCATAAGCCCACATAATATTCCACACATCTTACAATAATAATAGTGTTATTCTTTGTAATGAATAAGCTTATAACATCACTGTTTCAATCAAGTGACAATGTCCACAACTTGGCGAGCCAGCCAGGATAACGTATAGTGTGATGTACCTGTCAAATATGGTTGTAAAATTAGTTGTTTAAAATATTGTTTTTCAAGAAAAAAAATAAAGGCAACAAACAGGAACTCAATTCAGCAAATGCAGCAGAACATAATATCAGGAATATAATGGCATATTATTTCCATGTGTTTCAGTATTGGAGGGGATTCTATCCTAGACAACGTCACCACCTTGCCGAGTGAGTACAGTATGGAAATCTATCACTGATCCATTGACGACATAAAAAACAACTGCTTCTGTATTAACCCCTTAGTGACCTGCCTGTTTCGGGCCTTAGTGACAAGAAATTTAGTTCATTTTTTTTTCATCGTCACATTCCAAGCGCTATAACTTTTTTTTTCTTTTTCTTTTGATGTAGCTTGTTTTTTGCTGGACACGTTATAGTTTTTTGATTTTAGGGTACACATAATTTATACCGATTAACTTTTATTAACTCTTTCTGGGAGGAGGAGAAAAAAAACACAATGCTGCCAAATGGGTTTTTATGTAGAATTTTTGAATTATATTATATTATATTAGAATCTTTGGTATCATTTTGGGATACATAACACTGTTTGATCTCTTTTTAGTTCTTTTTTTTTTTTGGTAGCAAATAAGCAAAAAAAAAAAATTTATAATATTCTGGCATCAATTGTTTTCTTACACCATTTACCGTGCAGGATAAATTGCATGATAATTGTGTAGTGTGTGGGCTGACATACGATTTTCTGATCCCTCCTATAATACACTGTACTACTTATGTAGTACAGTGTATTACAGAAAGGACACTTATGTATTACAGTGTATTATATTGTCAATACTGTACTGACAGGCACTATCAGGCTGTGACTCTGGCAAAGCTTGTTAGGCATATACTGCTGGCAGACCTGGGGCCTTCATTAGGCTCCAAGCTGCCATACTAACACATCGACACCCAGCAACAGCTGCCATACTAACACATCGACACCCAGCAACAGCTGCCATACTAACACATCGACACCCAGCAACAGCTGCCATACTAACACATCGACACCCAGCAACAGCTGCCATACTAACACATCGACACCCAGCAACAGCTGCCATACTAACACATCGACACCCAGCAACAGCTGCCATACTAACACATCGACACCCAGCAACAGCGCATACTACCCACCCCAGCTGCCATACTAACACATCGACACCCAGCAACAGCTGCCATACTAACACATCGACACCCAGCAACAGCTGCCATACTAACACATCGACACCCAGCAACAGCTGCCATACTAACACATCGACACCCAGCAACAGCTGCCATACTAACACATCGACACCCAGCAACAGCTGCCATACTAACACATCGACACCCAGCAACAGCTGCCATACTAACACATCGACACCCAGCAACAGCTGCCATACTAACACATCGACACCCAGCAACAGCTGCCATACTAACACATCGACACCCAGCAATAGCTGCCATACTAACACATCGACACCCAGCAACAGCTGCCATACTAACACATCGACACCCAGCAACAGCTGCCATACTAACACATCGACACCCAGCAACAGCTGCCATACTAACACATCGACACCCAGCAATAGCTGCCATACTAACACATCGACACCCAGCAACAGCTGCCATACTAACACATCGACACCCAGCAATAGCTGCCATACTAACACATCGACACCCAGCAACAGCTGCCATACTAACACATCGACACCCAGCAACAGCTGCCATACTAACACATCGACACCCAGCAACAGCTGCCATACTAACACATCGACACCCAGCAATAGCTGCTATACTAACACATCGACACCCAGCAACAGCTGCCATACTAACACATCGACACCAGCAACAGCTGCCATACTAAGCACACGACACCAGCAACAGCTGCCATACTAACACATCGACACCCAGCAACAGCTGCCATACTAACACATCGACACCCAGCAACAGCTGCCATACTAACACATCGACACCCAGCAATAGCTGCCATACTAACACATCGACACCCAGCAACAGCTGCCATACTAACACATCGACACCCAGCAACAGCTGCCATACTAACACATCGACACCCAGCAACAGCTGCCATACTAACACATCGACACCCAGCAATAGCTGCCATACTAACACATCGACACCCAGCAACAGCTGCCATACTAACACATCGACACCCAGAAACAGCTGCCATACTAACACATCGACACCCAGCAATAGCTGCCATACTAACACATCGACACCCAGCAATAGCTGCCATACTAACACATCGACACCCAGCAATAGCTGCCATACTAACACATCGACACCCAGCAACAGCTGCCATACTAACACATCGACACCCAGCAACAGCTGCCATACTAACACATCGACACCCAGCAATAGCTGCCATACTAACACATCGACACCCAGCAATAGCTGCCATACTAACACATCGACACCCAGCAACAGCTGCCATACTAACACATCGACACCCAGCAACAGCTGCCATACTAGCACATCGACACCCAGCAACAGCTGCCATACTAACACATCGACACCCAGCAACAGCTGCCATACTAACACATCGACACCCAGCAACAGCTGCCATACTAACACATCGACACCCAGCAACAGCTGCCATACTAACACATCGACACCCAGCAACAGCTGCCATACTAACACATCGACACCCAGCAACAGCTGCCATACTAACACATTGACACCCAGCAATCTCACGTCTAATGCCTGAGAGAGGGAGCCTCTTTAAACCACTTAGATGGCGTGGTCATTATTCTACCAATCTGGGCACTTAATGCAGAAGCTCGGCTGTCATGAGAAAGCCGAGGTCCTGCTTCCGGCTGCACGGGAAACCAGTGCAGCACTTAGACTGGGCCGCCATAAAAAGGTGGATTGGGGGTCACTCACAGGTTAGTAACTGCTCTGCGATAACCTGTTTGCTGCAAATCTGCCTGGAGGATTACCTGCTATCACCAGTTGCATCTGGCCATATGTTACGAGGGAAATCAAGCATTACATGATATCCATGCAAATAAACGGCCAGGTGCTGTATGTAATACACAGATGTGTAAGTTCTACCTGACCAACTCTCTGCTCTGGCTCATAGAGGGTTGTCCCAAGTGGAGAACTAGTGGAGAGCCTATGTCGGGTACTTGTAGCTCTGTAAAAAAAAAATCCAAACGGCTATAAAGATATACCAAGACATGAATTAGCAAACAATGTTGGACCTAAAAATGACAAAATGTTAGATAGTGAAGATTAACCTCAAAGTGGCAGCCACTGGGGACTATCCCACTGATGAACTGATTGCTCTGGTCTTGCTGCTTGTACCATCAGTGATCAGCTAATAATCATTGTGAACAGCTAAATCATAAAGGTTTTAATTTTGTAGAACCCTCTATTAAAGAGGTTTTCCAAGCTCCTTATCCTCAGGATAGATCATCAATATCCAACCCAGTGCCGCCACTGATCAGCTGTTTCCTGCAGAACCAAAGACGGACAGCTCCATCCACCACATGTTGACTGTGCCACGTACGGCACCTCAGCTCCCATTTAAAGGGATTCTCCGGGGGCTTTTATTACTGATGATGACATATCCTCAGGATAGGTCATCAGTATCAGATCGATGGGGGGGAAGGCCCGACATCCAGCGAGTGCTGAGTGCTTCCAGCTCCGTTCACATTACTAGTTCGGGCAGCTGCAGGGAACAGGTGACCTTGGCGGTGCGGGTGGTCGGTCCCCACAGATTGGAAAATGATGACATATCTTAAGGATAGGTCATCAGTATCATATGCCCCAGAACAGTGATGGTGAACCTTTTAGAGAACGAGTGCCCAAACTGTAACCCGAAACCTACTTATTTATCACAAAGTGCCAACAACGGCAATTTACCCTGCATACTACAGTCCAGTATAGTATATCTTCCATGTACTTTTACATTCAGTGCGCCCATAGTCCGCCCTGCGCTGATGAGTGGCATGAAAATTCGAAGGCCTATTGGTACGCCATAGACTTTTTCCAGGGTGCGGTGCCCGTAGAGAGGGCTCTGAGTGCCGCCTTTGGCACCCGTGCCATAGGTTCACCACCACTCGCCTAAAACATATGAAACGTGGACAAACCATTTGGATCTAAAAACAAATGAACAAGGCATGTTTATATTAAATGTATATTAAATGTTACTAATATTGACTTCTCACCACGTTCCTCTCTGTCTTTAAAGATATCCTACGAGAGTTCAATCCGTTTCTTACGGGATTCTCCATAGAGACGGGGAACAGCAGCTTGCACAGCTCCTTTCTTAATAAGGCCGTCCCCGGGGCTAAAGCTATGTAAGGACTTCACCCTTTATCAATCAATATCTTCTTTTGCAGTTTATTTTAATTGCTCAAGTTGCAAAACGGTTTACTTCGTCCTCAAGTAACTCAAATTGCAAAATGCAGCACATTCCATAATACCCAATAGTAACCTATAGCAGATTTAGGGTGCTGCCTCAATTTGGGTCAAAGCTAGGAGTGGATTAAAGAAGAAGAATTAGTATCTGCCCTTAATACTTGCTCTCCTTTTATGATCCACCCCCGATTATGATTTCAAAAACTGCATCAACAAACCTGAACGTAAAGCTGTACCCACACATCTCAGGAGCCCGTAGGTGCAGAAAGTGAATTCTATCATTATTTCAGCCGCCCCCCTGCGCTCTTATAATAGGAAGGTGACAACTTGAAGTTTTACTGCAGGCTGTAAAGTAAGACACCTTTTTGACCATAGCTTTAGCCTGTTATGCTGACACCTAGTGGCCAGTATGAAGTACTTCACAACGTATTTTAAAACTCTGCACTACTGCTGGGAGTCCCACTAGCAAGTGAGGTTTCCGTTACTTACCTGCGGCACTTTACCAGCTATAAGCTGTTGTGAAACTACAATTCCAAAGATACTCTGTCTGGAATGTTGAGAGTTGTAGTTTCACAAGAGCTGAAGAGTCACAGTTTGAAAGCACTAAGCTAGAATATTGTCAGGGACCGCATACCGGTCATTTGACTCCTAACCATTCAGACCGGGGGGGGGGGGGGAATTATAAAATTATCTGTTTAAAGGGACTTCCTATTTTTACTCACATTTGGTGAACTTTCTCCCTTTTATGTGGGTGGGCAGCGGCTCATCGAGCGCCTGCATCTCCCAGGATGCATTGCAATCAGCACTTGTTAACCCCTTCCTCTTCTGCACAGTCGCTCACATATAGTCCCCACAGATACCCATGGTATGTATTCCCCCCCACAATTCCCTTGTCCTGAGAGAGATAGAGCTATATACCTCTATGAATTCAGAAGTAGGGATTAATGAATGGTGTCTGGGCTTCTTCACGGCCTTTCCTATGAGATCATGCTGGCGGTGAGGGAAGGTGAAGGGAGCAGACAGGGGCGCACCACCAATGAGGCCGGGTGAGGCGATCGCCTCAGGCAGGGGCAAGAGAGGGGGGCAGCGGAAGGGCCATGGGCAATGAGCACTTTCATTGTGGCAAATGGGTTAGGTTAAGAAATTGGCATTGGGGTGGGCGCCGTTTCAGTTTTTAGAAAGGCTAGGTGCACCCCTGTGAGCAGAGAAGCTGCTACGTGTGTCAGTCCACCGCTGAATGCAGGGGAAGGTGGACCATGAGGATAACAGCAGAGAGGAAAATGTCATGAATATAAAAACCTTCCGATATTTTTGTTGCAGTGATACTACCTTTGTAATGCCCAGGGTCTGAGCACTGGGTCATGTTAGGATTTCCTATATCGTCCTGTACTTTGCTCCTGAGCAGACTGATGTATACCTACAACAACAGATAAGTGCGTGCTTTACAGCCTGTAGTAAAACAGCTATTAACCCCTGTAATGCCGGTGTCATAACCTCTCATTACATATCACTGACTGATCTCTTGTGGGAACAGGGAAACTAGAGTACATTCCCTCTTCTTCTATATAGAATCTATATAGAATCCTTTCTTCTATATACTTCCGCCTCCTTTCAAAGCTATGATACCATGCTGCATGCTGGGCATAAACGGCAGAGATCTCGAGGGGGCCTGGGCTCCATCTTGCATTCATTACAAGAATTGTATCACAAGAGATTTTGCTTCATACAGACAGCCGCCTCTCTAAACACAGCGCACCCCTGGATCCAACTGGTGGAAGCAGCGGCCACTACAGGGGAAGTGTAGTATTACATGCTGCCCATTCAATTCAATGGCTGGCCATATTTTATGGGGACAAGCTGGGTCCTCCCAGAGCACAAGCAATGGTTGCTTAGTGGCTCTGGCTTTTCTCTGCACCCCCTACTGGTTCAGTGTCTGGTCTGAGAGTCCTCTGCTGTCATGCACTATGGAAGATGTGGCTCTGACAGAAAAAAATATGTCTTGTTCCTTTGCAGTAATATGCCCACCCAGGCAAGAGATCTGGTTGACAAGATGAAAGAAGACAAGGTAGGTCACTGCATGATTTTAGAAATGTCGAGGTTGTCAGAGCCAAACTTAAAGGGATTGTTCAGGGTGGTTTCTGCTTAAAACAGCACCACACCTCTTTACAGGCTGTTTGTGGTATTACAACTGAGCCCCTTTAAGGAGCATTGTTCAGCAGGATCATCTCCATTACATCAGGTGAGGTTGATCCTGCTGATTATAATGATACCTGTCTTGTGAAAGTTGGTTGCAGCGTTCCTGAGAAAAAAAAAAAGAAGAAGCTTATTCTTTATGCAATAAAGGGCTTCGGTGCACTGAGGGCGGGGCCTAGCCCCAGGGTGCACTTCAGCTTCTCTACTTTCCATTGTTGGATTGTTGGCGGCCACAGTGGCATAAAGAATAGCAGTCTTTTTTGTCGGAAACACCTCAAGCAATTTTCACCGTCCAGGTATCATTTCAGTCAGCAGGATAAACTATACTAGGCAGTATGCTTAGTTTGATAGGGTTGATACTGCTGAAATGTGCTCTTTAAAGGGTTTCTGCACTAAACCCAAAAACTCACCTTTAGGAGATTTACTGTCTTGTAAAAGGGGTGAAAATAGTGAGACGCAGGGGCCACCGCACCCCCTCCCCCCCACCTTAATACCAACCTTGCATCTTGCTAAATGACTGTTTGAAGATATGTTTCACCATTGTAGCCTTAAAGAAGTATAAACTAAAAAGATGGAAGAACAGGGGGAACCAAGATGGAGTCTATAGTTTTGGGTGGAGTTTAATTTGGGAAATATTAAATATACAGTAGCTGTAAGTATAACTATAAAATAATGATAATAAATAAATCTATAATTTTTTGCAGAGAATTAATTTCAACAATGACTGGAAAGTGATCACAGTTTTTGTTGGCGCCAATGACCTGTGTGCCTCCTGTACAGACAGCGTAAGTCACGAGATGGTAACAGTGCAACAATGTATCACAGACTGGAACCATCGGGCCCCATACACTCATCATACAGACATCAGGTCATAATGTATCTTTATAGTGGTCAGAGCTCCAAATCTCCTGTATACACATAGTTATATTATAATTATCTGCAGTCACCACTAGGGGGAACTTATTGCAGACACATATATACCGCCACCACTTGAGGGAGCTCACTGAATACAGATATATACAGACATCACTAGAAGAAGCTCACTGCAAACAGATATATAGAACCACCACCAGAGGGAGCTCAGGAACTTACTACAGACAGATATATACAGCCACCACTAGAGGGAGCTCAGGAGATTACTAAATACAGATATATACAGCCACCACTAGAGGGAGCTCAGGAGATTACTGCATACAGATATATACAGTCACCACTAGAGGGAGCTCAGGAGATTACTAAATACAGATATATACAGCCACCACTAGAGGGAGCTCAGGAGATTACTGCATACAGATATATACAGCCACCACTAGAGGGAGCTCAGGAGATTACTACATACAGATATATACAGCCACCACTAGAGGGAGCTCAGGAACTTACTACAGACAGATATATAGAGCCACCACTAGGCTGAGGTAACTGCATACATACATATATATATATATAGCCAGCACTAGAGGGAGCTCATGAGATTACTACATACAGATATATATATATATATATATATATATATATCCACCACTAGAGGGAGCTCAGGAGATTACTGCATACAGATATATACAGCCACCACTAGAGGGAGCTCAGGAGATTACTGCATACAGATATATACAGCCACCACTAGAGGGAGCTCAGGAGATTACTGCATACAGATATATACAGTCACCACTAGAGGGAGCTCAGGAGATTACTGCATACAGATATATACAGCCACCACTAGAGGGAGCTCAGGAGATTACTGCATACAGATATATACAGCCACCACTAGGTGAAGCTCACTACATACAGATATATACTACTAGTATTGAACTGTATGGGATATGTAGAGTTCCCCCTGGTGGTGGCAATAAATATTAGAATTTACATGGACACAGTAGGATGAAATCTTCAAGCGGATGTGAATACTTCTTCAATGCGCATTGTATCTCACACTTCAACTAATGTTCTTCTCGTCTCCTCTTCAGAATGTGTTCTCACCAACAACTTATACCACCAACATCCGGAGGGCTCTGGATATACTGCATAAAGAGGTATATACTCAGACAGAAGCCGTAAACCACATACCACAAGGGTCCGGACATTGCATGGACAGCCCATCGATGTCAGTCAGAGCCATGTAATGCTTCATTCCCCCTGTGGTGCCGGGTCCCCTACAGATCACAGCTGACTGCTGCAGGTCCTAGCACCCCGTCATCCGGATCACAAGCGGAGGCGTGGTGGTGACGATCGACCCGCGTATCTGTGGACCAGTATTTTCATTCCCATAATGACCGCTATGACCGGGGCTTATTCGGGAGCCCTTTGCTTTTCTAGTGCTGAAGAAAAAGTGCTGCGCATGTGCTGAAGCTGCTGGGATCACAGGAACCAACGATCCCCGACACTTAAAGGGGTTTTATGGAACACTAACCTACCTTAATTACACATAACTCACCTATAGGAGAAAGGTTGCAATAGACTTACCATTCTGAAATTGCGTGGATCGGCCGCTCAGGAACCTGGTCATGTGACTCCCCCCTTCTGAAAATCCTGCATCCGCCGACTTCATGTCCTTTACCCGGTCTCCGGTTTGGTCTGTGGATGGCAAGTCACTTCTGCTGTGGACGGGGACAGAACTATTCCTCTCTCTGGCGCATGCGCAAATCCTTAATCCACCTTATCTGCACATGCGTTCCGAAATTGCGTGGATTGGCCTCTTGGGAACCTGGTCATGTGACACTCTTCTTCTGAAAACCCTACTTCCACCGACATCACGTCCTTTACCAGGTTTCTGGTTTGGGCTGCAGACAGGGCCAGAACCATTCCCCTCTATGGCGCATGCACAAAATTCTGGATCCGCCTCATCTGTGCAAGCGTCAGGGAGAGTAATAGTTCTGGACATGTCTACAGCAGAAGTGACGTCCTGTCCAGGGGTGCACCACCAATGAGGCCAAGTGAGGCGATCACCTCAGGCAGTGGCGTAGCGTGGGTTGCCAGCACCCGGGGCAAGCCAAAAACTGTAGTAGATCACTAGCAGTCCTATGTTACACCTCAGATAACACAGAGATAACTCTCTGAGTACAGATAATGTAGTAGATGGGTGTGAGGCCCCAGAATTCAGAACACGCACAGTGTGACCTGAAGTCTGGGGCCAGAATGCGGCAGTGTGGGCCAAATTCTCAATCTTCTCCCCCAACCCTACCATGAAACAGATATGTGGATGGACATTATTATTACAGTAGAATACCGCACCATACCTGTTACATCCAGTGACGTCTCCTGTGATGTAGACTCTCCTCGACGTCTTCATTCAGTCATTCAGAGATAAGACCACCATGATAACTTCTTTCAGACGCTTCTCGTCTCTGCAGAGTTTCACAGAAAAAAATTTAGGTTCCTCACTTTACTATCATCCTCTCCTTCCTGGTATCTCAACACTGTCATCCTGCTGCCCCCCAATACTAAGCTAGAGCCAGACAGATAGTCCCCCATTCCCCATAATATTATTCCCCCTGTATATTATAATGGCCCCCTCTTTATTATTAATGTACTGGCCCCCTCTTTAATAACAAAGAGGGGGCCATTATATTAGCAAAGAGGGGGCCAGTACATTAATAATAAAGAGGGGGCCATTACATTAATAATAAAGAGGGGGCCATTACATTAATAATAAAGAGGGGGCCATTACATTAATAATAAAGAGGGGGCCATTACATTAATAATAAAGAGGGGGCCAATACATTAATAACAAAGAGGGGGCCATTACATTCATAACAAAGAGGGGGCCATTACATTAATAATGAAGAGGGGGTCATTACATTAATAATGAAGAGGGGGTCATTACATTAATAATAAAGAGGGGGTCATTACATTAATAATAATAATGTACTGGCCCCCTCTTTATTATAAATATAATGGCCCCCTTTTTATTAATAATGTACTGGCCCCCTCTTTGCTAATGTAATGGCCCCCTCTTTGTTATTAATGTACTGGCCCCCCTCTTTGCTAATATAATCGCCCCCTCTTATTACTGTGCCAATGCCATTGAATAGGATAGCCTTTCTGCTCCAGTCCTCTCCTCTCCTCTCCCACCCCCCATACTGCCCCCAGAGCCTCTGCAATTAGGTAAGTTAACATAAAAAAAAAATACTTACCTATCTCCATCCCCGCTTGTTCCCGCCGCAGGCAGTCACAAACGCCTCACTGTGCCTTCCTGCACCGCGTCATCGCGTCATCTCGCGAGACCCGACGCAGGAGGTCACAGTGAGGTTATCGTGACCGAGTCCTGCATCGCTCTACTGCCTTATAGGCTTCAGGCCACTAGGCCTGAAGCCTATGGGGCATAACGGAGGGGACGGGAGCCATAGGCTCCAGTAGCCCTCATTGAAATTTCGGATGCCTGGCGCCCCCTGCAATTTGGCGCCCGGGGAAACGGCCCCTCCGGCCCCCCCCCACGCTACGCCCCTGACCTCAGGTAGGGGCAAGAGGGGGGCAGCGGAAGGGCCATGGGCAATGAGTATTTTCATTGTGGCAAAGGGGTTAGGTTAAGAACTTGGCATTGTGGGGGGCACTGTTTCAGTTTTTGCCTCAGGCAGCAGAAAGGCTAGGTGCTCCCCCGGTCCCGTCCATAGCCAAGGCCAGAAACCCAGTAAAGGATGTGACTACAGCAGAAGCTGGACTTTCAGAAGAGGAGCGTCACATGACCAGGTCCCCGACCAGAAAGGTAACCTGGTGTTCAGACTGAAGGACGTGATGTAGGGTTTTCCAAAGAGGAGCATCACGTGACGGGGTTCTAGAGCGGCCGATCCAGGTAAGTATATTGGAAGGCGAGCTATGAGTAAGGCGGGTTGATGGCACCCCTAGTAAAGGGATTTTCATAAATCCATGCACTTACTGCTGAAACAACCCCATTCACTTGTATGGAACTGATCTACAGTCTGCACCAAATCTGCTGTGTGTGAACATATCTTACCTAGCCTGAGGTGAACATTGAAACGGCGCCCACCCCTCCAGCCCTACTGTTTAAGGCATATTGTGATACAGTTGAATATAGAGAGATATTGCCACAGCCCTGGCACTGTCTGTCCCCACTAGTATCTAGGTTTTGCCGCCCGAGGCAATTGCTTCAGCTGGCCTCATTGGTGGTGAACCCATGATCCTAAGGATATACCAAGGGGATTTGTATGCGGTAAATCCGCAGTGTATTACGCTACCAGCATAGAGAATGTGCTCTTGGCAAAACTGACCTGTGGCGCAGATATTAAATCCTCGGCCCGTAAATTTATGCTGCGGATTTCCACTGTGGATGGCGCCCTTTGCAATGAAATCTGCAGCAAAATGAGACAGATTAAAATGACGTCCCGCGTGAGCGTATTGTCACTGTTGTGTATGTCTTTATACAGGTTCCCAGGGCCTATGTCAACCTGGTGGAGGTGATGGACATTATGCCGCTAAGAGAAGCGGTTCTGGACGACCGTGTGAACTGCCCGAGTCTGATCACAAGGTAACGCTCCTGCAGCTGTGCCCCTTCCCTCAGCCTTCTGTGGGCACCGTTTCTGTGCTGCCTAAAGAGGTCGCCCCATATCGAGGGGGAAATAAGTCCTCCTGCCCGCCGCAAAACCAGCAAGATACGTGGCTAATGAAATATGTGCAGAAAATAGGAGGGTTTATCGTAATATCAGACTATTTAATACCGCCATATAGTGCCAAGCTAATGACGCCACGTACAGCCCACATAATACCGCCATATAGTGCCAAGCTAATGATGCCACGTACAGCCCACATAATACCGCCATATAGTGCCAAGCTAATGATGCCATGTACAGCCCACGTAATACCGCCATATAGTGCCAAGCTAATGATGCCACGTACAGCCCACATAATACCGCCATATAGTGCCAAGCTAATGATGCCACATACAGCCCACATAATACCACCATATAGTAGCCAGTTAATGCCGTCATATAAAACCCACATATTAGCTGGTGTTCACTGGTGGAGATTCATTTGAAGGCCTCATGCACACGACCGTATGTGTTTTGTGGTCCGCAAAAAAAAAAAAGGACGATACGTTTTTTTTTGCGGATCCGTTATTTTGCGGATCCATTGTAATAATGCCTATCCTTGTCCGCAAACTAGAAAAAATAGGACATGCACTATTTTTTTGGCAAGGGCTACAGAACGGACATACTGATGCGGACAGCACATGCATTTTTTGCGGACCCATTGAAATGAATGGGTCTGCATCCTATCAGCAAAAAAAACGGAACGGACAAGGAAACAAAATACGGTCGTTTGCATGAGGCCTAAGGAATATTTTTTACCTGGTAGTGAAATAATACAGACAGGGACCTAACACGGAGCGCGGATGTGAGTCCATGTAACACGTATTGCGCTTTTCTCTTCTAGTATGCTGTGTCCGTGTCTACTGAGTGTCCAGTCGAATGCTCAAGAGCTCGAAGATCTTAGGAACGTCAACTATGCCTATCAGGTATTAGGTCTCGTCCACATTTCCGTTTTTCACCGACGCATTTTCCGCACATACTCATTGTTTTTGAACGTGTCTGTTCACACCGTGGGTCAGTAAAAAGAATCACGGACACATGCACTGCTTTGGTCCGTGATGAAGTCTATGGGTTGCGTCCGTTATTCACTGAAGACTCATAGGGGATGATCTGGAAATTAATTTTCAGCTCAGCAGCGTCCATGGATTATAGATGACACACGGAGGGTAAAAACGGACACACGGACCAAACACGGATCCGTCACTGACATCTTTACGGATTTTGTTTCAAGGACGTAAAATAAAACTGACACGAAAATGTGGGCGATAAGGGGATACCGTTATTTACTGGGATAAACACGTCAGGAGTGCCATGGTGGTTCTGAAGAATGACTTGCCTGAATGACTTTCTCTAGGATGAGAAAAACATGGCTTCTGTCTTTCTAGAACAGCGCCACCCCTGTACGCTGGCTGTGTATAGTACTGCAGCTCAGCTCCGTTCACTTGAGCTGCAATACCAGATACAACCCGTGGACAGGCGTGGCGCCGTATCTTGAAGAAGGCAGCCATGTTTTTATAATCCTGGACAACTCCTTTACGTTTTCTGCCCTTTGCAGCACAGTCTCCAACATTTCATCAATTCCGGAAGATACGACACCAGAGAGGACTTCACCGTCGTTCTCCAGCCATTTTTCCGGCATCCGAAAATTCCACATCTCGCGGTAATCCATGCTTCTGTCCTCACCTCTGGGAAATGGGCACTGTGATGGCCAATAGTTTGGTGGTGTAGTTTCTGGTCTGATAGTTTCTGGTTTGGAGCCCCCTAAAAGTCCTTGGGTCCGTTAGTTTGGTGCCCACAATCATCCCCCGGAGTCCGTGGTATACATTGGTAATCCCCCATGCTTTACAGTGTCACACTGCGCAGTTCAAAGGATCCTCCTATGCAGCCAGATGCCGAATTCTGTAATAACATGGAACAGCTGTCACCGGGCAGCAGCTCCAGTCCTTAATAGAGAAGGAGCAGCTGATATCTGACAGCTGTTCCCATCTTTGTGGTCATTACACTGTATGGGAGCATGCGGACTGAGGAGGCGCCCTCTAGGATCTACCTCAGATCTGTACACTAGGAGGCACCCTCTGGGATCTACCTCAGATCTGTACACTAGGAGGCGCCCTCTATGGTCTACCTCAGGTCTGTACACTAGGAGGCGCCCTCCATTGGTCTACCTCAGATCTGTACAGTAGGAGGCGCCCTCTATGGTCTACCTCAGGTCTGTACACTAGGAGGCGCCCTCTATTGCTCTACCTCAGATCTGTACAGGAGGCGCCCTCTATTGGTCTACCTCAGATCTGTACAGTAGGAGGCGCCCTCTATGGTCTACCTCAGGTCTGTACACTAGGAGGCGCCCTCTGGGGTCTACCGCAGATCTGCACACTAGGAGGCGCCCTCTGGGGTCTACCGCATATCTGTACACTAGGAGGCGCCCTCTGGGGTCTACCTCAGATCTGTACACTAGGAGGCACCCTCTATTGCTCTACCTCAGGTCTGTATACTAGGAGGCACCCTCTATTGCTCTACCTCAGGTCTGTACACTAGGAGGCACCCTCTGGGATCTACCTCAGATCTGTACACTAGGAGGCACCCTCTGGGGTCTACCTCAGGTCTGTACAGTAGGAGGCGCCCTCTATGGTCTACCTCAGGTCTGTACACTAGGAGGCGCCCTCCATTGGTTTACCTCAGATCTGTACAGTAGGAGGCGCCCTCTATGGTCTACCTCAGGTCTGTACACTAGGAGGCGCCCTCTATTGCTCTACCTCAGATCTGTACAGGAGGCGCCCTCTATTGGTCTACCTCAGATCTGTACAGTAGGAGGCGCCCTCTATGGTCTACCTCAGGTCTGTACACTAGGAGGCGCCCTCTGGGGTCTACCGCAGATCTGCACACTAGGAGGCGCCCTCTGGGGTCTACCGCATATCTGTACACTAGGAGGCACCCTCTATTGCTCTACCTCAGATCTGTACACTAGGAGGCGCCCTCAATGGTCTACCTCAGGTCTGTACACTAGGAGGCGCTCTCTGGGGTCTACCTCAGGTCTGTACACTAGGAGGCGCCCTCTATGGTCTACCTCAGGTCTGTACACTAGGAGGCGCCCTCTATGGTCTACCTCAGGTGTGTATGGTCTACCTCAGGTCTGTACACTATGAGGTGCCCTCTATGGTCTACCTCAGGTCTGTACACTAGGAGGCACCCTCTATGGTCTACCTCAGATCCTGTTTCTGAGTGAAGTCATTTTCTTGCAAATAATAATGTAATTCACGTCATTGTATTCAGTCTTCATTATGTCTTTCCTACAGACCGGAGAGCCTGATGTCTCCTACCTCGCTCCTGACTGTTTCCACCTCAGCCAGAAGGCTCATTCTCAGCTAGCGAGGCAGCTCTGGAACAATATGGTAAATGCATTGATGGATTTTACAGCAGTCACTTTCCAGAATTCAGGTCTTCGGTGTCTTAAATACGAATTTCCATGGAAAATGTCCACAAGCTGCTGTTGACGGATCCAGTACTTTTGGTTATTATGTGTTTATATTTAGCTCTTTTAGTGCTCCCTTCTTGGGGTCAGAGAGGAGCACTGTGGCAATCACACCAGCTTGGTTTTTTTGAGTTTTTGCTACATTTTGGGGGTTGAACGCAGATATGGCGTTTTTTTTCTTTTCTATAGAACCTAAAAAATGGCAGAAAAAAAGCTCATATATACAAAATGTAACAAAAAAACGCAGAAAAAATGCTTGTGGTCTCTGTGTGTGAAGGATCCCTTAAAGGGGTATTCCAATTAAAACAATTATCCCCTCTTCATTATCTTGATGATGAGACTGGGGGTCCGGAGCCCCGGAGTGCTGGTGGAGCTCTTACGCTGCTGCATTCTCTCTCGCCCGAGACAGCCCAGTAGAGCACTCAACTGTCTCCATCAATCCCATAGGCTTTGAAATGGAGCTGCGGCATACACGCCCAACCATCAGTCCATTCATACAGGTACAAGGGACCCTCATACAGATAATTGTGGGGGCTGCAGCACATAGGAATAACCAGACCTCAGTGGATAACAGATAACTTCATCTAACTGGAATACCCCTTTAATTTATACAAGCCAGATCTGTTAGCAGTAGCCGCCTGCTTGTTGATGGTTTCCAGGTATCCACCTATTTTTTTTCCTTCATCCTTCATTAACCCAGCTTGCCTTTATTTCCCAGCTGGAGCCTCTTGGCCAAAAGACGGACACTATGAATTTTACTGAGAGCATCCAGCTCAGATGTCCTACGCAGGTAGGTGGCCTCAGCTGTTAATGGCTTTGAAGATTCGACTATCATGAGACATTGACAGAATAATGAGAGTGCCCCCTCCTTTGTGTATGGGAGAGGCCAGGTAGTCTATGCTAGACCTCACCCACTAGCACCCTCTACTGTTCTCCATATTGAATATCAGCCATGATCTGCACTAAGTCGGCAGTCATTGTCCGGGAGCCAAACGTGACACTCATGCAAAAAATGGGATCTATTCAAAAAAGGTGACCTAGCTTTAGTGTTAACAAGTCAATGTTAAAGGGGTTCTCCGAGAAAAAAGAAAAAGAAAATACTTAAATATGACTTTATTACAAATATATTTCCAAATACCTTTCATTAGTTCTAATGGCTCGGCTTTGTCTGGGGAGCAATCATTAGGAGAAATAAAATGGCCGCCGTCCTATTAGTACACACAGAACCTGTCCTAATCACACAGGCGGACAAGTTACTTCACAACACTGAGCTAAAGAGCTGCCTCATCCTCATCTCTGCTCTGCTTGTCAGGGATTATTATCCTGAATACAGCTGATAAGATCTTCAGCTGAATCTCTGTAGGAATGGAGATCATGAGGAGACATGAAATACAGAGAGGACGGACAGGACAGACTGTGGTCTCTGTAGTTCATGTCTCCTCATGAACTCCATTCCTACAGAGATTCAGCTGAAGATCTTATCAGCTGTATTCATGATCATAATCCCTGATAAGCGGAGCAGAGAGGAGGATGAGGCATCTCTTTAGCTCAGTGTTGTGAAGTAACTTGTGTGATTAGGACAGGTTCTGTGTGTACTAATAGGACGGCGGCCCTTTTTTTTTACTAATAATTTCTCCCCAGACAAAGCCGAGCCATTATAACTAATGAAAGGTATTTGGGAATATATTTATAATAAAGTAATATTTAGGTATTTTCAGTAATTTTGTTTTCTTAATTCCCAGAGAACCCCGATAAAGGGGTCCTCTGCTTTGAATATTTGTTAGAAGCGTCTCCTGACAATAAGCTGATCACAGAGTGTCCTCCTGCTGGGACCTGTAGGGAAACATGGCAATAAGTGTTCGATTTCCCTGCAGTGCCACCACTGGGGAAACTATAGTATTACACAGTGTCCATCCACATCAATGGGTAACAAAGGACAGGACAGGTCCTCCAGACCTAGAGATAAAGATCCTGAACAGAGGACCTCCTTCGATTAACCCAGAAATTACTAATACAACATATGGCAATGGATTCTCTAAATGGACAACCCCTTTAACTGATATGTCTTCTCTAGCCCAGGGCCTTGCCCTGTGATAAGATAATTTTGGCTGATCTCACTTCGGTTGGTCAGCTGTGTGTTAGTACATGTCCATGATGCTTGTCCTTTAAGTCACCATAGCCATCGGACAGGTGACCCAAGAGAATTGTGCTCTTAGTGCATTAGATTTTTATAAAATTTTCTTCCTTTTTCAGGCTGAGCCGTACCTGAGGACCTACCAGAACAGCAACTACAACTATCCCATCCCACCGCCCACGCCCACGCCTGTCAATGTAATGTCACCCATACTATGTGCCTCATCTCCCTGCGTATTGGTTGGGCTGAACCCTCTGGATTTTGTGTATATTTATAGGGGGATTCCATCTCTCTGCTGGGTTCCCATTTGTTTTGGGAAATATCATAAGTTTTGATCATGGGGGTCCAGATAAGGAAACACCCACAAAGACTACATCAAAAGGCCAGAAGTGCTCAGTGTTTCTGGTCGGCTTTCCTCAGGAGCAAGTCAAGCGCTCAGGGTTGGACTGGCATCAGAACCTGTAGGCTGATGCCTAGAGAGGGGGCCACCCAAGCTCTCCTCACAGCCGCCAACTGGGTACATAACTATCTGATTCTCTCCTATGCCCCTGGCCAGGGGCTGCAGGTGCCCTACTGAATTCAACTATATCACTGTCCTCAGGACGTTGATGGAATTGAATCCTGTGGGGCGAGCGGCAGTATATTGTGCTGCACTGTGGTATTTGGTTGTGCTGGGGCAGTATATTGTGCTGCCCTGTGGTATTTGAGTCTGTTGGGGCGGTATTTTGTTCTGCACTGTGGTATTGCTGGCTATGCCTACTTCTGTTGTCCCTGCCTACATATGTTGGCCTTGCCTACTTGTGTTGCCCCACGTTCTATCAATTTTGACCAACCTACAACATG
Organism: Bufo gargarizans; assembly: GCF_014858855.1. NCBI lineage: Eukaryota > Metazoa > Chordata > Amphibia > Anura > Bufonidae > Bufo > Bufo gargarizans. The sequence continues at coordinate 527,467,223 of NC_058083.1, read as the reverse complement.
GGCCCACGTTTAGTTTTTTTCCAGGGCCACTAAAAGTTCCCACTCCGCCCCTGCAAGTGCTGTATCGGCTCATAAAAAAAATCTAAGACTCCAGACATCAATTGCTTGTCTCTTCGAAGGCGCGTAGCACTCAGCTGAGCACTTGGTCCCCTGTGTTTTGGAGTGCCCTAACACCAGGCATCAAGTAAAGACAACCCTAGGGTCCTTTCTAGGTCCATAGGGCTAACTGCACAGAGGTTCCCCAATCCCCGAACACCATGAGGACCAAATCAAAAAGCAGATCCTTCCAAACAAACGATTTGTGGTGTGGGATTAAGATGAAAAGATGTTTTGTCCCTTTAAATTGTGCTGCCCTGGACAACTGCCTAGTTTGCCCTTATGATATGGCTCTTCGCATGGTTTATCAAAGGGTATTTGTATGACCCTTCCTCAGTTCTGTCTGAGGGGATCTTACGCCTCTGCTATGATTATCAGCATTTCCAGTATCTGCGCTGTTAATATAATCCCGTTTCCTCACAGAACTGGGGCAGTGATATTGAGTGTCGCGGTTACACATCCGTGTCTAATAGTATTCCCAAGTCAGGTGAGAAGACAACATTATATATATATATATACCGTATATCTCATATTTATATCATTCTACTACGTCGTAATCAACTCCTTCATTATTTTACAGTCCATGAACTTCGTCCAGGAGATATCAAGGTGGTGGCAGCTCTGGGTGACTCGCTGACCGTAAGTCACTCATTTTGTAATAAGGGCAGGATTTACACTGCGGGAGGAGGTAGAGACACAACTATTGGCAGCCTGTAGCAGATATTTTTTTTACTGTGTTACTATTAAACCTTCCCATCATTAGTGATAGTGAAAGGACTCTGCTAACTCTATCCCAGTCTATACAGCAAAGCTGAAAAGTGAAATCCGGAAAACAGTGTCTGTGAATCTAGTATAACAGAAAAATTTCTATAAATTTCTATACATTTTTGGGAAATGACTCCAATATAAACCTGATTTAACCCCTTGCTGCATAATCACTTACATGTACACCATCAGCATTAAAGGGTTGTATGGAGCGGGCTCACGCGCTGAGCTCACTCCATGCACAGCGGGTGGGGGGCTATATAATATACCTGACACCCGATGGCAGTGATTGGGATTGGAGATGCCTCCGATTTCAGTCATTTAACCTCTCAGATGCCGCTGTCAATAGAGACCAAGGCATCTGTTGGGTTAGACAGAGGGAGGAGGCTCTCTTGTCCGATCGGAGCCCTGAGAATCTGCTGGTATGGCAGCAATGGACCTTGTGAAGGCTTCCAGGCCTGCCATAGCTAGCTGCCTGTTAAGCTGTGCCTGAGGCCATTAAAATACTGTAGACTGCAATAGTATACTATTGCTGTCTATGGTACAAGCGATCAAAAGAAAATGTACTCAAGTCCTCTATGGGGACTAAAAAATTTTTTACAAATATTTTTAAAAAATATAAAAAATGTAGATACCCCCTTTTCCAATTTTAAAAATAAAAAAAGAATAAAAAATAAACATCAAGTTATGGCTGTGAGAGTGATGCAAAGAAAAACATTTTTGAAGGTTTTCATTTTTTTGTAGTAAAACATAATAGAAACTATAAAATTTGATATCGCCTTAACCCATTCGCTTCCAGTGCCGTACATGTATGGCACTGGAGCCATGGGCAAACATGGCACCCACTCACAAGTGCAGTGGGCGTCATAGCCGGCGGGTCTCCGCTGTTTCAAACAGCAGCGACCCGCAGCTAATGACTGCGACCGGCAATAATGCCGATCGCGGTCATTAAAGCCTTTAGATGCCGTGATAAAATGAGATCACAGCATCTATAGGGTGAAAAACCCAGGCTTCTTACCGGCACCCTCTGCGGCCAATGAGGATACCGGCAATTGAATTCAATACGCCGGGCCTCTCTTAAGCGACCAAGGGTATTGAAGCTGCAATTCTTATTTTGGCAAACAGGTGGCAGGCCAACATAAGAAATGAGCAATTCTGTACAAATAATGGGTCTAAAAGACCCATGATTGTTTAAAATCATAAAAAAAGTAAAGCAAAACTGTTAAAAATATATAAAAAATTCAAAAAATATTTTTTTTTAGATCACCCCCCTTTCCGTAGAATAAAAAAATAAATACATAAATAACAAAAAATGTAAACATCATGGGCATCACCGCGTCTGAAAACGCCCTTACTATTAAAATATGAAAATATTTTTCTAATACCGCAAATGGCATAACGGAAAAAAGGGTCAAAATAGTCAATTTGGCATTTTTTTCATCGCTTCTCTTAGCCAATTTTTTTTTTATAAAATGTGATAAAAAAGTCACACACTTCAAAATGGTATCAATAAAAACTATAGATTGTCCTGCAAAAAATGAGCCCCCACACAGCTCAGTAGATATAACTATAAAAAAGTTATGGGGGTCAGAATATAGTGGCGTAAAAAAAAATATATATTTTTTTAACGTTTAAAGATATTTTTACACTATTTAGACATAAAAAAAAACCTATACATATATGGTATTATTGTAATCGTACTCACCCAGAGAATGAAGGGCACAGGTCAGTTTTGCCGCAAAGGGAACGCTGTGGGAACAAATTTCACCCCATTTGGAGTTATTTTCCCACTTCCCACTACATTGTATGTCATATTAAATGATGCCATTAGAAATTACAACTTGTCCCGCAAAAAATAAGCGCTCATACAGCTATGTGAACGTAAAAAAATAAAATAAAAAAAGTTATGGCTCAAGGAAGATAAGGGGGAAAAAAACTAATAATGCAAAAACGAGTTAAAGGTTTTTTTTTAGCACACATTAAATAGAATTGGTGTTGGAATAATGATTTTATTGTAGTTATTACAGTAACTACATTCCTGTGTGTATTTACATGGCTGCCTACCTCTAGGTGATGTTGTAGAATGGCTGCCAGTGTCTAGGTGATGTTGTTACGTTGTTAATAAAGTTTAGTGTTAAAAAAATACACATAGAGATCTGCTTCTACATAGATACTGACAGACATGACGAGATGCTGCTGCAGGTAGTAATGCTGTATATACTGTACATGTTCTGCTCCTCAGTACACTGCGATTCACCTTTTAGAGGCCGGGGCAGTTAACTGACAGCCAGGTCACATGATATTTGTGAGGGTTTTTCTTTAGGGAGAGGCTACTACATGGATATAATAAAGGTCTGCAAGCAGAATTTGAAATAAATATATATCAGAAAACATCCTATTCTCTACTTAAATGCAATAATTGCTCTGAGATCAAGAAAGCTGTTCGTCAGTGGAAATAGTCTGGAGCCTGTGGGAGACTACCAGGTATATTCTTATGGAGGCCTGCAGGTGGCAGTGCTCCATAGGAATATACAGAATTTCTCAGACACGACTGTATTAAATCACAGTAGTGTATGGGAGAAGCGATCTAATGATCACATAGTTAGGTCCCTTAGGGGGGCTTAACCTCCTCAGGACCGCCGTACGCAGGATTGCGTCCTGCCGGCGGCCCTGCTCTTCTGGGTGGACGCATATACGCGTCCTCCCGCGAGAGCCGAGATTTCCTGTGAACGTGCGCACACAGGCGCGCGCGCTCACAGGAACGGAAGGTAAGCGAGTGGATCTCCAGCCTGCCAGCGGCGATCGCTCGCTGGCAGGCTGGAGATCTGATTTTTTTATCCCCTAACTGGTGGTCCCTTTTGTTAGGATCGACCACCAGAGGACACAGGTAGGTCAGTAAAGTCGCACCAAACACTACACTACACTACACCCCCCCCCCCCGTCACTTATCAAACACTACACTACACCCCCCCCGTCACTTATTAACCCTTTATGAACCCCTGATCACCCATGATCACCCCATATAAACTCCCTGATCACCCCCCTGTCATTGATCACCCCCCTGTCATTGATCACCCCCCTGTCATTGATCACCCCCCTGTCAGGCTCAGTTCAGACGTCCGTATGATTTTTACGGATCCACGGATACATGGATCGGATCCGCAAAACACATGCGGACGTCTGAATGGAGCCTTACAGGGGGGTGATCAATGACAGGCGGGTGATCACGCATATACACTCCCTGATCACCCCCTGTCATTGATCACCCCCCTGTCATTGATCACCCCCCTGTAAGGCTCCATTCAGACGTCCGCATGTGTTTTGCGGATCCGATCCATGTATCCGTAAAAATCATACGGACGTCTGAATGGAGCCTTACAGGGGGGGTGATCAGTGACAGGGGGGTGATCACCCTGATCACCCCCTGTCATTGATAACCCCCCTGTAAGGCTCCATTCAGACGTCCGCATGTGTTTTGCGGATCCGATCCATGGATCCGTAAAAATCATACGGACATCTGAATGGAGCCTTACCAGGGGGGGGATCAGGGAGTCTATATGGGTGATCACCCCCCTGTCATTGATCACCCCCCTGTCATTGATCACCCCCCCCCCCCCCCCTGTAAGGCTCCATTCAGACATTTTTTTGGCCCAAGTTAGCGGAAATTTTTTGTTTGTTTTTGTTTTTTCTTACTAAGTCTCATATTCTACTAACTTGTGTCAAAAAATAAAATCTCACATGAACGCACCATACCCCTCACGGAATCCAAATGCATTTTTAGACATTTATATTCCAGACTTCTTCTCACGCTTTAGGGCCCCTAAAAAGACAGGGCAGTATAAATACCCCACATGTGACCCCATTTCGGAAAGAAGACACCCCAAGGTATTCCGTGAGGGGCATATTAAGTCCATGAAAGATTGAAATTTTTGTCCTAAGTTAGCGGAAAGTGAGAATTTGTGAGAAAAAAACAAAAAAAATCAATTTCCGCTAACTTATGCAAAAAAAAAAAATTCTAGGAACTCGCCAGGCCCCTCATTGAATACCTTGGGGTGTCTTCTTTCCAAAGTGGGGTCACATGTGGGGTATTTATACTGCCCTGGCTTTTTAGGGGCCCGAAAGTGTGAGAAGAACTCTGGGATCCAAATGTCTAAAAATGCCCTCCTAAAAGGAATTTGGGCACCTTTGCGCATCTAGGCTGCAAAAAAGTGTGACACATCTGGTATCGCCGTACTCAGGAGAAGTTGGGGAATGTGTTTTGGGGTGTCATTTTACATATACCCATGCTGGGTGAGATAAATATCTTGGTCAAATACCAACTTTGTATAAAAAAATGGGAAAAGTTATCTTTTGCCAAGATATTTCTCTCACCCAGCATGGGTATATGTAAAATGACACCCCAAAACACATTCCCCAACTTCTCCTGAGTACGGCGATACCAGATGTGTGACACTTTTTTGCAGCCAAGGCGGGCAAAGGGGCACATATTCCAAAGTGCGCCTTTCGGATTTCACAGGCCATTTTTTACACATTTTGATTGCAAAGTACTTCTTACACATTTGGGCCCCTAAATTGCCAGGGCAGTATAACTACGCCACAAGTGACCCCATTTTGGAAAGAAGACACCCCAAGGTATTCCGTGAGGGGCATGGCGAGTTCCTAGAATTTTTTATTTTTTGTCGCAAGTTAGTGGAATATGAGACTTTGTAAGGAAAAAATAAAAATAAAAAATCATCATCATTTTCCGCTAACTTGTGACAAAAAATAAAAAGTTCTATGAACTCACTATGCCCATCAGCGAATACCTTAGGGTGTCTACTTTCCGAAATGGGGTCATTTGTGGGGTTTTTCTACTGTTTGGGCATTGTAGAACCTCAGGAATCATGACAGGTGCTCAGAAAGTCAGAGCTGTTTCAAAAAGCGGAAATTCACATTTTTGTACCATAGTTTGTAAATGCTATAACTTTTACCCAAACCATTTTTTTTTTGTCCAAACATTTTTTTTTTATCAAAGACATGTAGAACTATAAATTTAGCAAAAAATTTATATATGGATGTCGTTTTTTTTGCAAAATTTTACAGCTGAAAGTGAAAAATGTCATTTTTTTGCAAAAAAATCGTTACATTTCGATTAATAACAAAAAAAGTAAAAATGTCAGCAGCAATAAAATACCACCAAATGAAAGCTCTATTAGTGAGAAGAAAAGGAGGTAAAATTCATTTGGGTGGTAAGTTGCATGACTGAGCGATAAACGGTGAAAGTAGTGTAGTGCCGAAGTGTAAAAAGTGCTCTGGTCATGAAGGGGGTTTCAGCTAGCGGGGCTGAAGTGGTTAAAAACAGTAAAAAAAAAAAAAGTTTTTAAAATATGAAGAATATACAATATCAAATTACCCCCATTTTCCCAAATATAATAATACAAATACAAAAAAGATCATTTGCACTGCTGCATCCTAAAACACACAAAGTATTAAAATATAAAAGTATGTATCCCATAAGGTAAATGCCATAATGGGAAAAAAAAAATCTAAATGGCTCAAAAGAAATGAATGAAAAGTGATCAAAGAGTCATAACATCCCAAAATGGTATCACTGAAAACTACGGATTGCCCCACAAAAAATGAGCCTCACACAGCTCCATAGACATACCTATAAAAGAATATGTCAATGAAAAGAGAGAAAAAAAATACAGTTTTTATTTATTTTTAGGTAACTTTATAAGCAAAAATATAATTTGTATAATATTTTCTACTGTTCTAAACTTAGAAAGGGAAGCTTTACAAGTGAAAATGTGACAGATAATGTTATGTGATATATTTTTTTGGGTTTTAGGCTGCTTTTGGGGCCAAATCAACATCCCTGGTAACCCTTACTACAGAGTGGAGAGGCGTTGCATGGAGGTGAGAACCGTAATAAGCAACTCTAACTAAACTCTTATTGTATCAGGCCCCATATACACCAATGTGTCCGTTTGCAGACCGCAAACCGCAAATCCGCAAAGCACAGACACCGGCTGTGTGCACTCTGCATCGTGATGAGGACCCGTTAACTTCAATGGGTCACAATCCGCATGATGCGGCCAAATATAGGATGTCCTATCTTTTGTGGCACGGACCCAGGAGCACACAGAATCCCTTGTGCGTGTTTCCAGGCCCGTGTGTAGCGGGGGCCCCCACAAAAGGACATGTCCTATTTTTGGCCACATCTTGCAGATCACGGACTGAATAAAAACAATGGGTCCGCACTGCGATGCAAGGTGCACATGGCTGGTGTTTGCAGATCCACGGGTTGCGGTCTCCTAAAGAGACACTGGCATGCGAATGGGGCCTTATCATAACGAATGATTGGTTCAGCTGTAAGATCCAGTGGGACCTACATTAATGGTTTGCATCTGTGGGTTATTGGTTCCAGTCATGTCCACCTCACTGAGGTGGTCACATATAATCAGCTGAAATCTTCAGCTGCCATCAGCCATATCTACTGTTAGAAGCTTTGGCAGTTAAAGGGAAAGAGCCACAGCAGAAAGGACACGCCCCCCTAAGCTGCGATTGGGAGAGAGCCACAGCAGAAAGGACATGCCCCCCTAAGCTGTGATTGGGAGAGAGTCACAGCAGAAAGGACACGCCCCCTAAGCTGTGATAAGGAGAGAGCCACAGCAGAAAGGATACACCCCCCTAAGCTGTGATTGGGAGAGAGTCACAGCAGACAGAACACGAAAAGAATCTAGCAGAACAATTGGAGCAATGAATGGGAAGATCTCTGGTTCCACGTGATATACACGGTTGGCTTTAGCTTTGTGAAAAAGAGATTGCCATGTATTATATGATGTCTGATATTCATTTTTTTTTTTACATTAGTCATCGCATTACCCCTTTAATTGGTGATATATGCCATGACTCTTAGACAATCTCTTTAAGAGATGCCTGATGTCCCAGCATCACCACCGCCATAGCTGTAGATGAGAAGGAAAGGGACAGGACAACCACTTAGATGAAATCTGCACCAAGACACAATATCTTGTGAACGGTTTACTTTTCATTGCAGTATCGGAGGAGACGGGACTCTGGAAACCTACACGACATTACCAAGTAAGAGATTTCATTACACGATTGACTAGTAATAGTAAGACTCAGGATTTGGTTTAAAATGTATTTTTATTTGAGTCTGATATCCTGTTTATTTATAACCTGCTATTCTCCATATTCTTTTTAGACATTTTTAAGAAATTCAATCCAAACGTAAAGGGATATTCCACTGGTACTGGCACAGCTAACCAAATGTTCAATGTAGCTGTTGGCGGAGCCAAAGCTGAGTAAGTATTATGTATCCAATTATACATAAACCAGGAACAATATAACATACTAAAATGCAGATATAAAACTGCCCCTAGGTAGAATATAACTACTATAATACTGCTCCTATGTACAAGAATATAACTACTATAATACTGCCTCCTATGTACAAGAATATACCTACTATAATACTGCTCCTATGTGCAAGAATATAACTACTATAATACTGCTCCTATGTACAAGAATATAACTACTATAATACTGCTCCTATGTACAAGAATATAACTACCATAATACTGCTCCTATGTACAAGAATATAACTACCATAATACTGCCTCCTATGTACAAGAATATAACTACTATAATACTGCCTCCTATGTACAAGAATATAACTACTATAATACTGCCTCCTATGTGCAAGAATATAACTACTATAATACTGCTCCTATGTACAAGAATATAACTACTATAATACTGCTCCTATCTACAAGAATATAACTACTATAATACTGCCTTCTATGTACAAGAATATAACTACTATAATACTGCCTCCTATGTACAAGAATATAACTACTATAATACTGCTCCTATGTACAAGAATATAACTACTATAATACTGCCTCCTATGTACAAGAATATAACTACTATAATACTGCTCCTATGTACAGAATATAACTACTATAATACTGCTCCTATGTACAAGAATATAACTACTATAATACTGCCTTCTATGTACAAGAATATAACTACTATAATACTGCTCCTATGTACAAGAATATAACTACTATAATACTGCCTCCTATGTACAAGAATATAACTACTATAATACTGCCTCTATGTACAAGAATATAACTACTATAATACTGCCTCCTATGTACAAGAATATAACTACTATAATACTGCTCCTATGTACAAGAATATAACTACTATAATACTGCCTCCTATGTACAAGAATATAACTACTATAATACTGCCTCTATGTACAAGAATATAACTACTATAATACTGCCTCCTATGTACAAGAATATAACTACTATAATACTGCCTCCTATGTACAAGAATATACTACTATAATACTGCCTCCTATGTACAAGAATATAACTACTATAATACTGCCTCCTATGTACAAGAATATAACTACTATAATACTGCCTCCTATGTACAAGAATATAACTACTATAATACTGCTCCTATGTACAAGAATATAACTACTATAATACTGCTCCTATGTACAAGAATATAACTACTATAATACTGCTCCTATGTACAAGAATATAACTACTATAATACTGCTCCTATGTACAAGAATATAACTACTATAATACTGCCTCCTATGTACAAGAATATAACTACTATAATACTGCCTCCTATGTACAAGAATATAACTACTATAATACTGCTCCTATGTACAAGAATATAACTACTATAATACTGCCTCCTATGTACAAGAATATAACTACTATAATACTGCTCCTATGTACAAGAATATAACTACTATAATACTGCTCCTATGTACAAGAATATAACTACTATAATACTGCTCCTATGTACAAGAATATAACTACTATAATACTGCTCCTATGTACAAGAATATAACTACTATAATACTGCTCCTATGTACAAGAATATAACTACTATAATACTGCTCCTATGTACAAGAATATAACTACTATAATACTGCCTCCTATGTACAGGAATATAACTACTATAATACTGCTCCTATGTATCAGAATATAACTACTATAATACTGCTCCTATGTACAAGAATATAACTACTATAATACTGCTCCTATGTACAAGAATATAACTACTATAATACTGCTCCTATGTACAAGAATATAACTACTATAATACTGCTCCTATGTACAAGAATATAACTACTATAATACTGCTCCTATGTACAAGAATATAACTACTATAATACTGCCTCCTATGTACAAGAATATAACTACTATAATACTGCCTCCTATGTACAGGAATATAACTACTATAATACTGCTCCTATGTATAAGAATATAACTACTATAATACTGCTCCTATGTACAAGAATATAACTACTATAATACTGCTCCTATGTACAAGAATATAACTACTATAATACTGCTCCTATGTACAAGAATATAACTACTATAATACTGCTCCTATGTACAAGAATATAACTACTATAATACTGCTCCTATGTACAAGAATATAACTACTATAATACTGCCTCCTATGTACAAGAATATAACTACTATAATACTGCCTCCTAGCTGTGAGGACGTGTGTAGGTGGTTCTCCTCATGTCTGGAGCAAGCCCAGGGAAGGGCCTCCCTGGGCGGGGAACTTCCCCAAGCAAGGCCCAGGCTTCCAGGCCTCCACTGGGAGGAAACTCCCAGGCTCTTTCCAGTATGGATACAAGTCCAAAAGTGAATCCTGTGACAAGAAATGACCAGAACAGAGGAAACACCAGTGCATTAAGTGCAAGTAAGAAAGATGGAGCAACAGTTGTGGTTCCAGAAAGAAAGAAGGATTCAGCCGCAGTGAGTACAGCTCAGAGATGTGATGTGAAGCAGACCTCCAGCCCAGGCCTGCAGCGTCCAGTGCAGTATAGTGACCCCCAAAAGGTATCTTCTGTGAGTGTAAATCCAAACCTGCAGGCTGCACAGGAGGTGAGACAGGGCGCAGCACATACACCAGGTGTGCAGCTCACCCCTCCAGCACACAGGCAGCGGAGGACATCTCTGGAGAGGCTGACATTACAGCAGAACCTGCAGCAGTGTGAGGTGGTGACCATGGCATGCTTAGGCCGCACCAGGTCTCAGTCTGGAGGTGGCAGCAGCAAAAATGATGAAAGATCTATGGATGTGGCACAAGAGAGATCTGCAGAGAAATCTGATGGAGGCTCCAGGTCTGCTGAGTTCAAACAGCCTGAGAAGCTGCCCAAGACTGGATCCCAAACGAGAGAGACCCGTGCACCTGAGCTGCAGCTAGCAGAGGAGATCCCTGCCCTGGTGAGGAACATGGAGGAGCTGATGGGACACAAACAAATGCTGCAAATGGAGATTGACTGCGTATACAAGCTAAAGACTGCAAATCCAAACTGTGCAGCCGTGTATGACCGTAAGCTACACTCACTCAGCTTGGAACTTGGTGACCTGGTGAAGCAGATAGACATTGTACTGGACAGGATGGGACCACTTGCTGAGTCCTATAGGAACCAGGAGCGTTTTGCCAGCCAAGGCCTGAACTTTGAATCTGTTTTTTCTCCTGCTGAACTGGATTCCAGTGTTACCCCTGAGGAGGCCCAGCAAGCGACAAGACCTGTGCTGCAAGCCGCAAGGTTTTCCTTTCAAAAAGGAGAGATTTATAAACAGGACAGTTTGCAACGGCAGCCACAAGGATCTGCAGCTATCCCTGAGGAGACACATGGACCTCGGACACCAGCACTACAAGTCCCAGAAGGCACAGTGCAGCAGGACAATGGACATCTATCCGTACATCCAGGTGATGGGGTGGCAGAGCAGATCTCTACTGCTGGGGCAGAGACTGGTGGTGATGGTGGACATGTACCTGAGGGGTCAGTTTCTGGGGGGAATGTACAGTCTGTATGGGAGATATCTGAGGATGGCATAGAGGTGGACGGGCTGGAGGAATCTCCACAGAGTAATGAGGGCGATTTTCCCCCTTTACCCTCAAGCACAGAAGGTGTGAGTGGCCCCCCTAGTGCAGACACCCCCCCAATAAGTCAGGGCCCTGAACCCCGCCAGGTCCCCCCCAGTAATGCCTGGAGCCGTGGTGCTCCATCTTTGTCCTCCGGCGCTCACTATACAGGTCAGGCCTTTAAAAGGAGGAATGTAGTGAGGTTTAAACATCGAGGCGCCAAAGAAGACCTCCCAGATCGGAGGCTTGTGGTCCGAGAACTCCTGTGTCGCCAGATGGGGTTTGTGCCAGCGGACATCTTGGCAGTTATTAATCTACCAGATAGACAGGGCTATGACATCAGCTTTAAGGTCATGTCTAATCTGGATAGATTTTGGGCTAATTTCCCTAGGTTCAGGGACACTGACGATTGGAGTAGATTTATTTTTATTCCAATATCCAAGCCAGATACCGTCACGGTTAATATCCTCTTCTGGAATGAAGCCGTCCCTCCCCAGGACATTGTTGTGTGGCTCAGGAGACACTGTGACATGGTCTCTGATCTCACCAAGAACCGAGATGATGATGGTATCTGGACTGGAGGGTGGAAGGTCTTGGTGAAGCTGCGACAGCATAATAATGTCACGTGGCATCTACCAAACTCCTTCTTCATTGGGAGAGAGAAAGGCGTCTGCTTCTACCCAGGTCAGCCCAGGAAGTGTTTTAAATGTGGCAGAGCCGGTCATGTCGCAAGTGTGTGCACTGTGGTCAAGTGCAATCTGTGCGGTGAGGTTGGCCACATAAGTGCAAATTGTCAAAACATCAGATGTAATCTATGTGGTGCGATGGGTCACCCTCACAGAGATTGTCCGGACGCATGGCACAATGTCTGTAAGGAGCTTCCTGATGAGGAATTGTTAGAGGCAGATGCTGTAGAGGAGGAGGCCTTAATGTCAGGGTCCATTCTGACCACACAAGAAGTCCAGCAGGGATCAGGTCCTGCAGCTCCAGAACATGAGGTCCCAGATACTGCACAGGGGAGTATGGAGGTTGTCCCTGAGGGCCAGCAACAGTCAGAGGTAGCCTCTTCTTCATCGCCAGCAGTATTTGAGGAGAGTAAGAGCAACAAGAGGAGGAAAAAAGACAAGTCCTCCCGTAAGGCTGAGGGTGAGTACAGCATGGCCGAGAGTGTCAGGAAGAAAGTCCATAAGGGGTCAGAGGTTATGGCCATATCCAACAGGTATGAAGTACTGTCAGAATCTGAGGGAGATTATGAGAGAGAACTGAAGAAAATAGATGATGAATGTGAAGGGGACACTGAGGATCCTCCGACCAAAAGGAAACCCTATGCTGTAGAGTCCCGGGTAGAGTCAGACATGGAGATAGGTGGTAAGCAGGGCAACTCCGACCTATGATGATGGGTATTACCTCGCTGCTCTTTCTTTTGTGTTGTGTAATGATGGCCGGGTTCTCTTTAAAAGTGCTTTCCAGCAATGTCAATAGTATTAAAGTAAGAAAGACAAGGCACATAGTGTATGACCACCTGGGATCTATTGATGCAGATGTCATCTTCTTACAGGAGACGCGTCTGACCACATCTGGACTTCTACGTGAGGCTGAGGGGGAATGGAGGTCGGGTCCTTCTTTCTGGTCACTGGCTGTGGAGCCTTATGCCGGGGTTGCTATATTGTTCACCACCAATGATGTGACTATACATAGACTGACAGAAGTTATTATGGGTCGATGTCTGGTCCTGGAGGTCACAATCCATGGTAGACGACTCCGGCTCATTAATATCTATGGTCCACAGTCAGTGGCGGAAAGGGTCCAGTTATTTAACGAGGTTAAGCCGTATCTTTTTACCTCTGTCCCAGTGGTGTTGGCTGGAGATTTCAATGTCACTAGGACATCGGGTGACAGATCCTCTGGCCGAGCAGTGACCAGGGACTCCAAGGTCCTAAATAGCATGATCCAGCAGGCAGGCCTCAGCGATGTGTTCACACAGGGTGGTAGGAAGCCAAAATTTACATACTCCTGTGCTGACAGAAGAAGTCGCATTGATATGGCTTTTGTGAACCCTACAGAAGTGGTTAGTGGGATGTGTGAGAAAATTGTCCCTTTCTCTGATCACTTGGCCTTGTCATTCTGTTTGGGATCCATGAAGCGTCCAGATGTTGGTAGAGGGCTATGGAGACTTAACTCCAGTCTCCTGGAGGATCCTTATGCCCAGGATTGTGTCCACTTTCTTTTTCAGCAACAACTAGAGAGAGTGGACTTTTATGATAGCATGGCTGACTGGTGGGAGGACGTCAAGGAGGAGATCAGATCCCTCTTGAGGAGACTGTCATTTAAGAAGGGGAAGAGTAAGTACAGCCAGTATCTCAAGCTGCGGAAAGAATTGGAGTCACTGTATTCGGCAGATGGGGGGGACCAACAAAAGATAAACCGACTGAAATCTGAGATAAGGCAGTATCAGTACAGCAGGTACACCTCCCTGGTTCTGGAACGTGATTATGGTTCCTTAGGGTCACCTGATCCCTTTGAGAACTGCCGGGAGCGTGTAGTAAACAAGGTGGTCACAGGTCTCACTGACTCCCAGGGTGTTTTGCAGGAATCTCGGGAGGGTATCCTGGGGGTGGTGAGATCTTACTATACTGACTTATTTCAGAAGAAGGTTTTGGATAAAGAGAAGATGACACAATTCTTGGAGGCAACTCCAGGCCCTGATACTCATGATTTGGACTTCTCTCCTTTAACAGCAGAATTAACGGTGGAGGAGGTTAAAGTGGCCATTGATAAATTACATCTAAAGAAGGCACCAGGTCCGGACGGTATTACCGCAGAATTCTATAAGAAATTCAGAGACCACTTGGCTCCAATCCTCGTGGACGTGTATAAAAATTGTCTAGAAAATCACCTGATGCCTCCGTCCATGAGGGTGTCATCGCTAATTCTGCTTTCTAAAGGTAAGGAGCCTAGCGACATCAAGAACTGGAGGCCGATTGCCCTCTTGAATGTCGACAGGAAAATTCTGGCAAAAATCCTTTTCTCTAGATTAGTCTGTTTGTCCCGGGCACTGTTGGCAGGCTGTCAGTTCGGCACAGTGAAAGGGCGGAACATCTCTGGAGCAGTCATCTCGATAAGGGAGATGTTTGAGAGATGTAAAGCTCTGAGGTGTGGGAGATATGTTGTTGGTCTTGACCAGGCTAAAGCCTTCGACAGAGTAGACCACGAGTATCTATGGGCCACTTTGTCAAAGTACGGTATTCCGGGACAATTTATTGATTGGCTGAAAACCTTGTACAGAGAGGCAGAGAGCTTTCCTCTGGTCAATGGTTGGCAGGGTGGCACGTTCAGGGTTGCGGCAGGGGTGAGACAGGGTTGCCCGTTGAGTCCACTGCTGTATGTGTTTGCCTTAGACCCATTCCTGAGGTCGCTGCAGGAGTGTGATTTTCAGGGGGTGCCGGTCCCCCACTGCTTGCCTCTGAGTGTTGTTGCCTACGCGGATGATGTGACTGTGGTGATATCTGAGCCTCGTGAGGTGCAGATGTTTTCGGCAGCCATCAGAAGCTACTCGGAGGCCTCAGGGTCTCTGGTCAACCTTGAGAAGAGTCAAGCTTTCTGGACACTGGATTCTGATCCAGACTTTGACCTGCCACAATTTGCAAATGCCTCCACCTATATTAAGATCTTAGGGGTTAAATTTGGGAGGGACGATAACGCCAGGATAAATTGGGAGGAGAAGTTGGAAACCGGAAATGCAAAGGTTCAGCGATGGAAGAACTGGAGGCTGACCTATAGAGAAAGGGTTAAAATGCTGAAGACTTACCTGGTCCCTGTCTTCTTGTATATCTCTGTCGTTTTTCCTTTGCCAGAATCTTTCTCGGCTAGGCTCTTTAGCCTGTTCTTCCAGCTTCTTTGGGGGAACAGGTTAAACCCAGTAAAAAGAGGGATCACCTACCTGCAGAGGAGAGAGGGTGGGCTGGATATGTTAAATCCAAGGGTGTTCTTTGACTCCTTGTTCCTAAAAGTTAATTTTGGTAGCCTGGACTCAGAGAACAGCTCCCTGTGGGTGAACAGTGTCAGGGACTGGATATTGCCTTTTGCAGAGTCTTGGGTGCGAGGCGGCAGTCTCAAGAGGGGTCGGTTGACTCGTGGCTTCCTCCCCCAGTACCTGAACTATGGTCTCCGATGCTTGAGAAACTGGCGGATTGATAAAGGGTGTATTGAGAGTGAGACCAGGAAAGAGCTGTACCTGACCATATGTAGGACTTTCTTTTATATACAGCCCGCATTAAAAGACTGTACAACAGTAACCTTAAAAGAAAGTCTGAGGTTTCTTAATGGAGTCAGGCTCCCTGCAAAATTTTTTGACATTGCCTGGCTGTCCTTGCATGGAAAGCTTTATGTTAAGGGGAATCTAAAACATCTGAGTGTCTCAGAGCGTAAGTGTCCCTTAGGATGTCAACAGGAGGAGACTATGGCACATTTTATATCTGAGTGCGAGGAAGGGCAGAAAATATGGCAGGAAGTATCCTCCAGGTTAAAGATCCCTAGACTGCGGCGTCTTACATACCCTGATATCATCTATGGGGTACCAGCCAGTATACCTGACATTGACCGAGGGACCATGTACCTGATTATTACAGTCATTAAATACTACCACTGGCATACTAGAACGAAAGTGTCCGTACATAGCGAGCCGTTCCATCACAGGCGAGCGGTGACCCTGATCCTGTCAGAGCTGAGGTGGATAAGGAACTTAGAATGTAGGAAAAAGGAGAGAAACAGGGTGTTATGGA
Organism: Bufo gargarizans; assembly: GCF_014858855.1. Lineage (NCBI taxonomy): Eukaryota > Metazoa > Chordata > Amphibia > Anura > Bufonidae > Bufo > Bufo gargarizans. The sequence goes on along the minus strand of NC_058083.1, from coordinate 527,450,649 downwards.
GGAAGGTACATATGGTGGATGTGGACTGATCCTCATAATGGAATTGTGTTTATTACTGATTTATTTACTATATTTTCCTTTAACAGCAATGGACTATTGTTAAGTTAAAGTTATCATCATTATTATTATTTATACTGTTGGATATGTATGATTTCTGGTAAATGACCATTGTTTCTGTTCATTCAGATTGAATGTATTGTTATGTTTGTTTATACTAATAAAAATTGCCTCCTATGTACAAGAATATAACTACTATAATACTGCTCCTATGTACAAGAATATAACTACTATAATACTGCTCCTATGTACAAGAATATAACTACTATAATACTGCCTCCTATGTACAAGAATATAACTACTATAATACTGCCTCCTATGTACAAGAATATAACTACTATAATACTGCTCCTATGTACAAGAATATAACTACTATAATACTGCTCCTATGTACAAGAATATAACTACTATAATACTGCTCCTATGTACAAGAATATAACTACTATAATACTGCTCCTATGTACAAGAATATAACTACTATAATACTGCTCCTATGTACAAGAATATAACTACTATAATACTGCTCCTATGTACAAGAATATAACTACTATAATACTGCTCCTATGTACAAGAATATAACTACTATAATACTGCTCCTATGTACAAGAATATAACTACTATAATACTGCTCCTATGTACAAGAATATAACTACTATAATACTGCTCCTATGTTAAATAATATATACGATCTTAATGTGACCTTGGTTTTATGTTGTTGTAATGAAGTGCTGTCGTGTTTTTCATGTAGAAACATCCCTGCCCAAGCTGAGAATCTGGTAAAGAAGATGAAGGAGAGCACAGTGAGTGTTGTCAGCGTACTAACAATTGCTGCTTTACAAATTGAGGAATGGAATGAGGGGGTTAAGTTACAGGTTATGTCATATATAGTATATTGCTTGATTTATTCTTAAAGGGATTATCTGAGAATTAAAAAAATGAAAATACTTAAAGGGAACCTGTCACCTCTACTATGCTACTCTCACTGAGCGTTTCTAAATGTTTACCCTAAACATAGAAATTACACTTTTAATTTCATTCGCAGACGAATTCAATAAGTTTTATGCATTTTTGTACTTCCCGTCTTTTATGCAAATTAACCTAAACGAGTCATATCTTACTAGTGTGACCAGAGAAGAGTCATATTTTCAAGCTCTGACTCATCTCAGGTTAATTAGCATTTGTATCAAATCGGTTTTTATACACAATAAAAGCACACAGAGCTATGGGGACTGGGTATTGCGGATGTGCTAGCGGCCATCTAGCAGCCCATGTCCTCAGCTCTATACACAAAATCCAGATGACAGGTTCCCTTTAAAGGTGTTGTCTCACAAGTGGCTTTTATCATGTAGAGAAAGTGAATACAAGGGAGACAAGCCCTTTAAGCACCTAACTGTTTTGCCTGAGCTCAGCTCAGGCAGCGGGAAAAGCAGTTAACTGTTCTGCCCGAGCTGAGCTGGAGGGAAGGGCTGCTTTAGATGCTGCTATCTCCTGAATGGTAGCAGCTAGAAACATGCAACTGGTCTTGTTTGAAAGCTGACATTGCAAATGACAGCTACAGAGAAGAAATCACTGTTAGAAATCGAGTCGGGAATAATTTTATTTACTTTCACCTTCAGCAGTTTTACCTGCATCCCGATTTCTATCAGTGATATCTTCCCTTGTACTTGGACACAGAGTTATGTCATTTTGGTTTTGTCTGAAAGCTTGGAATGCCAGCTTACAAACAATACAAACCAGAGCTATCAGCAGTTAAAGCAGTTAAAGCAGCCCCCTCCGCTTCAGTCTGCAGGAGAATGAGGAGGGAGCAGCTGCAGAGCTGACAGGCTGCAGGGGGAAAGGCAAATAGTAAAAAATATATAGAAATGTGACATTATCATCATTTTAGTGACTCAGATTATAAAATTTGATTATTTTACCACATAGTGAATGCCGCTAAAAAAATCCACAAAATAATGTAAAAATTGCAGTTTTTTTAATCTTTCCCCCCAAAAATAAAATAATAAAAGTTATTTAATACACTATATATACACCCCAAAATGGTTCCTAAAAAACCTACAACTAATCCCGAAAAATAATGAAACATTTAGAAGAAAAAATTAAAAAGTTCTGACACAAAGGGGGAAAATATTATTGGTCCTTAAGGCTAAAATGAATGGTCACTAAGAGGTGAAAAATGCAATAGTGTCCCCTGAGCTGTGCGCCAACAAGATTTACTGCAGACACAATTTTTTTTTTGGGGGGGGTTTCCAATTTTAACGTGACTGTTAGGAGGTTAAATATGACTTTATTATAAATACATTCCCAAATACCTTTTATTAGTTATAATGATTCCTTTTGTCTGGGGAGAAATCATTAGGGAAATAAAAGGGCCGCCGTCCTATTAGTACAAACAGAACCTGTCCTAATCTCACAGGACAAGTTACTTCACAACACTGAGCTAAAGAGCTGCCTCATCCTCCTCTCTGCTCGTCAGGGATTATGATCCTGAATACAGATGATAAGATCTTCAGCTGAATCTCTGTGAGAATGACGTTCATGAGAAGACATGAAGAACAGAGAGGAGGTGGGGGTGACACTGATGAGTAGCAGCTCTTGTGTGCAGTCTCCATCACCACAGTCTGTCCTGTCCGTCCTCTCTGTACATGTCTCCTCATGATCTCCATTCCTACTGAGATTCAGCTGAAGATCTTATCAGCTGCATTCAGGATCATAATCCCTGACAAGCAGAGAGGAGGATGAGGCAGCTCTTTAGCTCAGTGCTCTGAAGTAACTTGTCCTGCTGTGTGATCAGGACAGGTTCTGTGTGCACTAATAGGACAGCAGCCATTTTATTTCCCTAATTGCTCACTAGACAAAACGAGCCAATATAACTAATGAAAGGTATTTGGGAAAATATTTATAATAAAGTCATATTTAAGTGTTTTCATTTTCTTAATTCCCGGAGAATCCCTTTAAGGGTCCAAAGAGAAACTACTTTTGAGTCCTTGATCACTGACCCTACAGAGCGATTATTTTGTTAGTTTGGGAAAGCAAATCCCCCCCCCAACTATTTGTGTCAGTTCACAAGCAGCGCAGAGACAGCTAATGCAGCCCCTCATATCTCTGGCTCCCTGATCCCTGTAGGATAGGGCTGTAGGATAGCCAAGATTTCATGAAGGAGCCCCCTCACGAATATTGATAATTGTCTATATATTCAAATAAACGCCATTCAGATATAGAAGTCACTGTTTATTGCTGCTTTTTCGAAATTGAGACAAAACTGTGGAATTTCACTAGAATTTTATGGTAGTTGTTAAAAAAAAATGTACATAACCGCTACATGTCACAGTCTCTACAGTCTATAGATTTCCACTTTCTTCTCTATGTGACCCAGACCAACATGGTAACTTCTTTCAACCACATCTCAAAAGTGCCCCTGAAATCAACAATGCCAGATGGATAGTGACCCAAACAATGATAGCGGGTCAGATGGTAATAGTGTCCCACATGGTAAAAGTACCTCTCGTGTGCTCCACAGAGTAATACAGCCCTATTTAGGTATGATAAAGTAATAGTGTCACATTTAGGCCCAACACAGTAATAGTGCCTCCATGTAGAGTTATCTCAGTAATTGTGCCCCATTTACATTTATCACAGTAATATAGCCTCCATTTAGATCCAGTACAGTAATAATCCCTCCATTTAGATCCAGCACAGTAATAATCCCTCCATTTAGATTTATCACAGTAATATAGCCTCCATTTAGATCCAGTACAGTAATAGTGCCTCCATTTAGATCCAGTACAGTAATAATCCCTCCATTTAGATCCAGCACAGTAATAGTGCCCCATTTAGATTTATCACAGTAATATAGCCTCCATTTAGATCCAGTACAGTAATAATCCCTCCATTTAGATTTATCACAGTAATATAGCCTCCATTTTGATCCAGTACAGTAATAGTGCCTCCATTTAGATTTATCACAGTAATATGGCCTCCATTTAGATCCAGTACAGTAATAATCCCTCCATTTAGATTTATCACAGTAATATAGCCTCCATTTTGATCCAGTACAGTAATAATCCCTCCATTTAGATTTATCACAGTAATATAGCCTCCATTTTGATCCAGTACAGTAATAATCCCTCCATTTAGATTTATCACAGTAATATAGCCTCCATTTAGATCCAGTACAGTAATAATCCCTCCATTTAGATTAATCACAGTAATATTGCCTCCATTTAGATCCAGTACAGTAATAGTGCCTCCATTTAGATTTATCACAGTAATAGTGCCTCCATTATTATTATTATTTCTTATTATAGCGCCATTTATTCCATGGCGCAGTACATATGATAAGCGGTGCACACACATAAGGTTAGGGCTACACCACGACATGTGTCACGGGACATTGATGTCGCACCAATTGATGTCGCGCAACAGTTTTTATAATGATAGTCTATGGTGTCGCCCTGCGACATGCTACATGCTGCGACGCGACAGTCGCAAAAAAAAATCTATCTTGAATGGATTTGTTGCTACTGTGGTGTCGCAGTCGCAGCGTGACACCATAGACTATCATTATAAAAATTGTCGTGCGACATATGTCGTCGTGTAGCCCTAACCTAATACAGACAACTGCACTAAGCATGAACAAGACGAGTTACAGACTGGTACAGAAGGAGAGAGCACCCTGCCCGTGAGGGCTTACAGCCTACAAGGTATGGAGGAAGGACACAGTAGGTGAGATTTAGATTGATCTCAGTAATAGTGCCTCCATTTAGATCCAGCACAGTAATAGTGTCCCATTTAGATCCAGCACAGTAATAGTGCCTCCATTTAGATCCAGCACAGTAATAGTGCCCCATTTAGATCCAGCACAGTAATAGTGCCCCATTTAGATTTATCTTAGTAATAGTGCCTCATTTAGATCAGCACAGTAATAGTGCCTCCATTTAGATCCAGCACAGTAATAGTGCCCCATTTAGATCCAGCACAGTAATAGTGCCTCCATTTAGATTTATCTCAGTAATAGTGCCCCATTTAGATCCAGCACAGTAATAGTGCACCATTTAGATCCAGCACAGTAATAGCGCCCCATTTAGATCCAGCACAGTAATAGCGCCCCATTTAGATCCAGCACAGTAATAGTGCCCCATTTAGATCCAGCACAGTAATAGTGCCCCATTTAGATCCAGCACAGTAATAGTGCACCATTTAGATCCAGCACAGTAATAGTGCACCATTTAGATCCAGCACAGTAATAGTGCCTCCATTTAGATCCAGCACAGTAATAGCGCCCCATTTAGATCCAGCACAGTAATAGTGCCTCATTTAGATCCAGCACAGTAATAGCGCCTCCATTTAGATCCAGCACAGTAATAGTGCACCATTTAGATCCAGCACAGTAATAGTGCACCATTTAGATCCAGCACAGTAATAGTGCCTCCATTTAGATCCAGCACAGTAATAGTGCCTCCATTTAGATCCAGCACAGTAATAGTGCCTCCATTTAGATCCAGCACAGTAATAGTGCCCCATTTAGATCCAGCACAGTAATAGTGCCCCATTTAGATCCAGCACAGTAATAGTGCCTCCATTTAGATCCAGCACAGTAATAGTGCCTCCATTTAGATCCAGCACAGTAATAGTGCCTCCATTTAGATCCAGCACAGTAATAGTGCCTCCATTTAGATACAGCACAGTAATAGCGCCCCATTTAGATCCAGCACAGTAATAGCGCCCCATTTAGATCCAGCACAGTAATAGCGCCCCATTTAGATCCAGCACAGTAATAGTGCCTCCATTTAGATCCAGCACAGTAATAGTGCCTCCATTTAGATCCAGCACAGTAATAGCACCCCATTTAGATCCAGCACAGTAATAGTGCCTCCATTTAGATCCAGCACAGTAATAGTGCCTCCATTTAGATCCAGCACAGTAATAGTGCCTCCATTTAGATACAGCACAGTAATAGCGCCCCATTTAGATCCAGCACAGTAATAGCGCCCCATTTAGATCCAGCACAGTAATAGCGCCCCATTTAGATCCAGCACAGTAATAGTGCCTCCATTTAGATCCAGCACAGTAATAGTGCCTCCATTTAGATCCAGCACAGTAATAGCGCCCCATTTAGATCCAGCACAGTAATAGTGCCTCCATTTAGATCCAGCACAGTAATAGTGCCTCCATTTAGATCCAGCACAGTAATAGTGCCCCATTTAGATCCAGCACAGTAATAGTGCCTCCATTTAGATCCAGCACAGTAATAGTGCCTCCATTTAGATCCAGCACAGTAATAGTGCCTCCATTTAGATCCAGCACAGTAATAGTGCCCCATTTAGATCCAGCACAGTAATAGTGCCCCATTTAGATCCAGCACAGTAATAGTGCCCCATTTAGATCCAGCACAGTAATAGTGCCCCATTTAGATCCAGCACAGTAATAGTGCCTCCATTTAGATCCAGCACAGTAATAGTGCCCCATTTAGATCCAGCACAGTAATAGTGCCCCATTTAGATCCAGCACAGTAATAGTGCCTCCATTTAGATCCAGCACAGTAATAGTGCACCATTTAGATCCAGCACAGTAATAGCGCCCCATTTAGATCCAGCACAGTAATAGTGCCCCATTTAGATCCAGCACAGTAATAGCGCCCCATTTAGATCCAGCACAGTAATAGCGCCCCATTTAGATCCAGCACAGTAATAGTGCCTCCATTTAGATCCAGCACAGTAATAGTGCACCATTTAGATCCAGCACAGTAATAGTGCCTCCATTTAGATCCAGCACAGTAATAGTGCATCCATTTAGATCCAGCACAGTAATAGTGCCTCCATTTAGATCCAGCACAGTAATAGTGCCTCCATTTAGATCCAGCACAGTAATAGTGCCCCATTTAGATCCAGCACAGTAATAGCGCCCCATTTAGATCCAGCACAGTAATAGTGCCTCCATTTAGATCCAGCACAGTAATAGTGCACCATTTAGATCCAGCACAGTAATAGTGCCTCCATTTAGATCCAGCACAGTAATAGTGCATCCATTTAGATCCAGCACAGTAATAGTGCCTCCATTTAGATCCAGCACAGTAATAGTGCCTCCATTTAGATCCAGCACAGTAATAGTGCCTCCATTTAGATACAGCACAGTAATAGCGCCCCATTTAGATCCAGCACAGTAATAGCGCCCCATTTAGATCCAGCACAGTAATAGTGCCTCCATTTAGATCCAGCACAGTAATAGTGCCCCATTTAGATCCAGCACAGTAATAGCGCCCCATTTAGATCCAGCACAGTAATAGCGCCCCATTTAGATCCAGCACAGTAATAGCGCCCCATTTAGATCCAGCACAGTAATAGTGCCTCCATTTAGATCCAGCACAGTAATAGTGCATCCATTTAGATCCAGCACAGTAATAGTGCACCATTTAGATCCAGCACAGTAATAGTGCCCCATTTAGATCCAGCACAGTAATAGTGCATCCATTTAGATCCAGCACAGTAATAGCGCCCCATTTAGATCCAGCACAGTAATAGCGCCCCATTTAGATCCAGCATAGTAATAGTGCACCATTTAGATCCAGCACAGTAATAGTGCCTCCATTTAGATCCAGCATAGTAATAGTGCACCATTTAGATCCAGCACAGTAATAGTGCCTCCATTTAGATCCAGCACAGAAATAGTGCATCCATTTAGATCCAGCACAGTAATAGTGCCTCCATTTAGATCCAGCACAGTAATAGTGCACCATTTAGATCCAGCATAGTAATAGCACCCCATTTAGATCCAGCACAGTAATAGCGCCCCATTTAGATCCAGCACAGTAATAGCGCCTCCATTTAGATCCAGCACAGTAATAGTGCATCCATTTAGATCCAGCACAGTAATAGTGTACCATTTAGATCCAGCACAGTAATAGTGCACCATTTAGATCCAGCACAGTAATAGTGCCCCATTTAGATCCAGCACAGTAATAGTGCCTCCATTTAGATCCAGCACAGTAATAGTGCACCATTTAGATCCAGTACAGTAATAGTGCACCATTTAGATCCAGTACAGTAATAGTGCCTCCATTTAGATCCAGCACAGTAATAGTGCCTCCATTTAGATCCAGCACAGTAATAGTGCATCCATTTAGATCCAGCACAGTAATAGTGTACCATTTAGATCCAGAACAGTAATAGTGCCCCATTTAGATCCAGCACAGTAATAGCGCCTCCATTTAGATCCAGCACAGTAATAGTGCATCCATTTAGATCCAGCACAGTAATAGTGTACCATTTAGATCCAGCACAGTAATAGTGCACCATTTAGATCCAGCACAGTAATAGTGCCCCATTTAGATCCAGCACAGTAATAGTGCCTCCATTTAGATCCAGCACAGTAATAGTGCACCATTTAGATCCAGTACAGTAATAGTGCACCATTTAGATCCAGTACAGTAATAGTGCCTCCATTTAGATCCAGCACAGTAATAGTGCCTCCATTTAGATCCAGCACAGTAATAGTGCATCCATTTAGATCCAGCACAGTAATAGTGTACCATTTAGATCCAGCACAGTAATAGTGCCTCCATTTAGATCCAGCACAGTAATAGTGCCCCATTTAGACCCAGCACAGTAATAGTGCCCCATTTAGATCCAGCACAGTAATAGCGCCCCATTTAGATCCAGCACAGTAATAGTGCACCATTTAGATCCAGCACAGTAATAGTGCCTCCATTTAGATCCAGTACAGTAATAGTGCACCATTTAGATCCAGCACAGTAATAGTGCCTCCATTTAGATCCAGCACAGTAATAGTGCCCCATTTAGATCCAGCACAGTAATAGTGCCTCCATTTAGATCCAGCATAGTAATAGCGCCCCATTTAGATCCAGCACAGTAATAGTGCCTCCATTTAGATCCAGCATAGTAATAGCGCCTCCATTTAGATCCAGCACAGTAATAGTGCACCATTTAGATCCAGTACAGTAATAGTGCCCCATTTAGATCCAGCACAGTAATAGTGCCCCATTTAGATCCAGCACAGTAATAGCGCCCCATTTAGATCCAGCACAGTAATAGTGCCCCATTTAGATCCAGCACAGTAATAGTGCCCCATTTAGATCCAGCACAGTAATAGTGCCCCATTTAGATCCAGCACAGTAATAGTGCCCCATTTAGATCCAGCACAGTAATAGTGCCCCATTTAGATCCAGCACAGTAATAGTGCCCCATTTAGATCCAGCATAGTAATAGTGCCCCATTTAGATCCAGCACAGTAATAGCGCCCCATTTAGATCCAGCATAGTAATAGTGCCCCATTTAGATCCAGCACAGTAATAGTGCCCCATTTAGATCCAGCACAGTAATAGTGCACCATTTAGATCCAGCACAGTAATAGTGCCTCCATTTAGATTTATTTTAGTAATAGTGTCTCAGTTTAGATCCTACAAAGTAATAGTTTTACATCCCACAAAGCTATAGAGCCCCCATTTAGGTCCCACCAGTAATAATAAGCCTTTTCAGAACCTAGAATAAAATACTCCCTTTGCGTTCCCCCAGTAACAAGTGCAATTAAAAGTACAACATGATACTTACCTAACCCTGTGCGGTGTGTGACCTGCCACTTCTGAAGCTGCTAAAAAATACACACCTGTGTGCACTATGATGCATATTTCCCATTGAAATCAATAGGAAGCGGGTTCATAGCATCTTGGACTCGTATTATGCAATGTTTTGTTTCTGTGTGAACATAGCCTTAGGCCCCTTTCACACGGGCGTTGCGGGAAAAGGTGCGGGTGTGTTGCGGGAACATGCGTGATTTTTCCGCGCGAGTGCAAAACATTGTAATGCATTTTGCACTCGCGTGAGAAAAATCGGCATGTTTGGTACCCAAACCCGAACTTCTTCACAGAAGTTCGGGTTTGGGATCGGTGTTCTGTAGATTGTATTATTTTCCCTTATAACATGGTTATAAGGGAAAATAATAGCATTCTGAATACAGAATGCATAGTAAAATAGCGCTGGAGGGGTTAAAAAATAATAATAATAATTTAACTCACCATAATCCACTTGATGGCGTATCCGGCATCTCTTCTTCTTCTTTGCTGTGTGCAGGAAAAGGACCTGTGGTGACGTCACTGCGGTCATCACATGGTCCGTCACATGATCTTTTACCATGGTGATGGACCATGTGATGACCGGAGTGACGTCACCACAGGTCCTTTTCCTGCACACAGCAAAGAAGAAGACAGAAGAGAAACCGGGCTGCGCGATCAAGTGGATTAAGGTGAGTTAAATTATTATTTTTTAACCCCTCCAGCGCTATTGTACTATGCATTCTGTATTCAGAATGCTATTATTTCCCCTTATAACCATGCTATAAGTGTAAATAATAATGATCGGGTCTCCATCCCGATCGTCTCCTAGCAACCGTGCGTGAAAATCGCACCGCATCCGCACTTGCTTGCGGATGCTTGCGATTTTCACCCAACCCCATTCATTTCTATGGGGCCTGCGTTACGTGAAAAACGCACAAAGAGGAGCATGCTGCGATTTTCACGCAACGCACAAGTGATGCGTGAAAATCACCGCTCGTGTGCACAGCCCCATAGAAATGAATGGGTCCGGATTCAGTGCGGGTGCAATGCGTTCACCTCACGCATCGCACCCTCGCGGAATACTCGCCCGTGTGAAAGGGGCCTATGTCTTTCAGTGGAATTAGCCCTTAAATGATCCTTTAAAGGATTATCATTCAACAAAATGAACACCTGAGTGATCTGAGAAAGACTGCTATGGACAAGCTGCTTGGCAGCACAGTTGGCTGGTTGTCAGGCTGTCTACTGACTTTAGATCAAAGCTGGCTCGCCCTGTACTGACAGCTGCCTGTCCGCCATCTCACCGTGTCATTCAGCATCTCTGCTGGCACTAGTAATCAGATTTTCTATAATAATACACCCCCATAATAACTATAGGTGTCCAGCCCTCCGCTCTGTAATGATGAGCCCATAATGGACGCTCACTACTTTCCTCTTCACCTTCTGTTAGGAAATTAACTTTGCAGAAGACTGGAAGCTGATCACAGTTTTTATTGGTGGTAATGACCTCTGCCAGTACTGCCGGAACCGGGTGAGTAAATCTAATTAAAAGTAAGTATTACAAGTCATCCATCACAGTTCATAAGTATAGAAAGCTGCACTGCATTTTTTCTTTTATTTTCACACACCAAGAACTCTTTACTGTGCCGTCCTTCTGTTATTCCTGTGTTTGACAACTAGGTGTTACAAGAGTGACGTGTCCCAATTAAAGAGCATCTGTCAGCAGATTTGTACCTATGACACTGGCTGACCTGTTGGCAGCTGAAGGCGTCTGTGTTGGTCCCATGTTCCTAGGTGCCCGCATTGCTGAGAAAAAGGATGTTTTAATATATGCAAATGAGCCTCTAGGAGCAACGAGGGCCAGGAACTCTAAACATGATCTTCACCCGGTCCTGTCTTCTCCTAAAATCAATCACAGTGCAGAGGGCGCAGCAGCTGCAGAGAGAGCAGAGCCTCTAGGTGTAACGGTAACGCCCCCATTGCTCTTAGAGGCTGGTTTGCATATATTAAAACATAATTTTTATCAGCAATACGGGCACATGTGAACATGGGACCAACACAGATGTCTTAATTTTTCTCAGCAATACGGGCACCTGTGAGGGCTGTGCAGGTGAAGAAGCGCCCAACTGCCGCTAGATTGACAAAGCCGGACATTTGGCACTGCACTGAAAATGTCCTGCCTGCGCCACTGCTCCGATTAGCAGAGCAAAAGAAGAGGCTCAGCTTTTGCTTTGGAGCTGTCACTGCGCAGGCGCCTCTGCCCTTGCTCTGCTAATTGGAGCAGCGGCGCAGGCAGGAAATAGCAGCAGGTGGGGGGCTGTCCTGCTAATGAGGTGAATCAGTTTGCTTCTCTCTAAGGGCTCGTTTTTTTTTTTGCGTTCCGTATACGGGCCGTTTATTGCGTTCCGTATACGGTCCATATACGGAACCATTCATTTCAATGTGTCCGCAAAAAAAACGGAATGTACTCCGTGAGCATTCCGCTTCCGTATGTCCGCAATTCCGTTCCGCTAGATTTTGAGTCTTGCCCTATATTTGTCCGCAAATCACAGTCCGTGGCTCCATTCAAGTCAATGGGTCCGCAAAAAAAACGGAACACATACGAAAATGCATCCGTATGTCTTCCGTATTCGTTCAGTTTTTTGCGGAACCATCTATTGAAAATGTTATGCCCAGCCCAATTTTTTCTATGTAATTACTGTATACTGTATAGGCCATACGGAAAAATGGAACAGAAAAACGGAAACACACCGGAAACAAAAAACGGAACAACGGATCCGGAAAAAACGGCCCGCAAAACACTGAAAAAGCCATACGGTCGTGTGAAAGAGGCCTAAGGGTCCATTCACACGTCCGTAAGTGTTTTACGGATCCTCAAATTGCAGATCCGCAAAACACGGACACCTGCAATGTGCGATCCGCAATTTGCGGACTGCACATCACAGATACTATAATAGAAAATGCCTTTTCTGGTCCGCAATTGCGGACAAGAATAGGACATGTTCTATTTTTTCAGGAACAAAATTGCGGATCCCAAAAAAAAGGATCCCGAAAAAACGGATGCGGATCCCGAAAATGCGGATGCGGATCCAGGAAATGTGGATTTGCATCCGTTCCAGCCCCATTGAAAGTGAATGGGTCCACAAATTGCGGAACGAATGCGGACCCAAATTACGGACGTGTGAATGGACCCTCATTCTTAGCCCAATACATCCTCAAATACTATGTTAAGGCTCGTTCACACGACCGTGCCATTTTTTGCGGATGCCGCCCGTGCGCCTTCCGCAATTTGTGGAACGGAACAGGAGGCCCATTATAGAAATGCCTATTCTTGTCTGCAAAACGGACAAGAATAGGACAGGACTCATAATTTTTACGGGGCCACGGAACGGAGCAACGGATGCGGACAGCACACATCTTTTGCGGACCCATTGAAATTAATGGTTCCGTATACGGACCGTATGTGGAACCCAGAAAACGGCCCGTATACGGAACGCAAAATATGTTCGTGTGAACAAGCCCTAACAGTCACTATCCATTTCCAGACTCTGCCCTTACCCCAGGCATGGTTGACTATTTTCGGAAGTCCCATAGCAAGGAATGGAGATAGGCACGCCTGTGCAGGCCACTTTCCATTCACAGTGGTGCACCTCTGGCCCCCATTTTTACCATAGAAGCCGGTCCCACGTGTGTAACACTTATGGCATGCCCTGTTAGGATTTCTGTAGGTATGATAATGATGCTATTCCATTTACTTTCCAGGAGCGCTATTCTCTGAGCAATCACGTGAAGCATATCGAGAGAGCCCTGGACACGTTCTATAAAGAGGTGCGGCCCATAGACTCCCATCTGTGCCTCGTACCTCCTCGATCACACTATAGCTTCTAACTCTGTCTCCTTATAGATTCCTCGCGTTTTCATCAACCTGGTGCAAATCATGGAGATCGAGGGACTGCGCAGAGTCAATGCCGAGACCTTTGGCTGCAGCATCTTAAAGCCGTAAGTGTACTATCCCCAGGTCCAGCTGGTGTTGGAGTCCTCCAGGCAATGCATCCTGGGAGAAGTAGGCAAATGAGTCCTCCTGTAGGAGGAAACTGTCTCTACTGCCACCTATAGGTCGCTATCTTGAGTCTTGAAACAAGACGACTTGGGAAGAAACAAGAACCCGGATGAAAACTTGCAAGCTTCATACACATGGCCCAAGTCGCACCTGTGCTAACCACTGAGCCAGCTACTGTATGTCTGAACTGTATATATATATATTCACACCATGTGCACCATAAACCGATCAAGCATTCTTCATTGTATGGGAAACTGGAGGCCACAGAATTGTTCTGCTTATAAGTGGGGGTCCTATAGGGTAACCCCCTCTCCAATCAGAAATGTATATAACTTCTTTCAGTTGCCCCCCCAAAAAGCCACTGGTACTCATTTGTTTTCCTTTCTTGCAGAAACGCTTGCCCCTGCTTCATTAACCCACCAGAGGGATCACCAGAACTGAGCGAAATAAAGACATTCAACAGAAATTTGCAGGTGAGTGGTCAGATAATGTGTCAGTGACATATACACCACAGACAGGGGGCGCACTCAGCAAGGTTTTCCTAGTACACAGAAGCTCCCCACCTCTACCTGCAGCCTCCACTAGAGGGAGCTCCAGGCAATATGGACTAATAGGATCAAGCTACAAAAATCTGCAACAGGGTTTGTCAACTCTGACTACCTGTGAGTGGTACAAGCCTCACTGCACCTTATTAGTAGCCACATTTAACTTTCTGGAGTCTGAGAAAAGCTGTATCTAAATTAGTTGTCCCAAAAACACATATAACTTATTAGTGGCTGGACAAAATATGTAAAGAAATGACAACAGACGATACAGATGACATGTATTGATGGACACTTTCTCCCGCACAGGTGCATGTAGCTGCGCTGACCGAGAAGTACAAAGGCCGAGAAGATTTTGCTGCAGTGGCTCAACCATTCTTCACAAACACTGTGGTACCTGTGGACGGTGTAAGTTATGGAGTAACAGGGAGTAACCAGGAGTATGGCTGAGCAGAGTGGGGGGAAGTGGCAGAGCAGGGGCTGACGCCGTTATGCCTGTCCCACTGCATAGTGCAGAGCTTTAATTAGTTCTGGAGCAGTAGTGTAAAGCTCTGGACTAATCCTGGAGCAGTAGTGTAAAGCTCTGGATTAGTCCTGCTGCAGTGGTGTAAAGCTCTGGACTAATCCTGGAGCAGTAGTGTAAAGCTCTGGACTAATCCTGGAGCAGCAGTGTAAAGCTCTGGACTAATCCTGGAGCAGTAGTGTAAAGCGCTGGACTAATCCTGGAGCAGTAGTGTAAAGCTCTGGATTAGTCCTGGAGCAGTAGTGTAAAGCTCTGGATTAGTCCTGCTGCAGTGGTGCAGAGCTCAGGATTAGTCGTGGAGCAGTTGTATAGAGCTCTGGATTAGTTCTGGAGCAGTGGTGCAGAGCTCTGGATTAGTCCTGCTGCAGTGGTATAGAGCTCTGGATTAGTCCTGGAGCAGTAGTGCAGAGCTCTGGATTAGTCCTGGAGCAGTGGTGAAGAGCTCTGGATTAGTCCTGCTGCAGTGGTATAGAGCTCTGGATTAGTCCTGGAGCAGTAGTGCAGAGCTCTGGATTAGTCCTGGAGCAGTGGTGAAGAGCTCTGGATTAGTCCTGCTGCAGTAGTGCAGAGCTCTGGATTAGTCCTGGAGCAGTAGTGCAGAGCTCTGGATTAGTCCTGGAGCAGTGGTGCAGAGCTCTGGATTAGTCCTGGAGCAGTGGTGCAGAGCTCTGGATTAGTCCTGCTGCAGTGGTACAGAGCTCTGGATTAGTCCTGGAGCAGCAGTGTGCAGCACATTAAGATGTGACCTCTTTACCGCAGGATGGGATGCCCGACCTGAGCTTCTTCTCTGTAGACTGCTTCCATTTCTCTGAGAGAGGACACGCTGAGATGGCCATCGCCCTGTGGAACAACATGGTAAGATCAGCAGGGGGCGCTCTCATACCTCCTAACCTTTGAAAAACAGAAAGAGGGACTGTAACGGCACCGTTTCCGCAGACAAGGGGTTAAAGTCCGTTTAGGCGATATGCCCCTTTCCGAGAGACAGGCACAGCTACTGCAGAACACCAACCTCCCGAACTGGATACAAAATAGCACTCCAAACTGGAACCTCACAAGTAGCTGTCAGTCAGACGAACAGGAAAAGCGTATCCGTCAGCTTACACTCCTGGCAATCAGTCTCCAACAGCATACAGGGAATCCCCCAATAACGAGACAAGGCTCCGTGTTGAGGGTCAGCAGTGATCTGAAGTGCTGGCACACCCAGCCTGGTTTTTATTACAGTTTGTTGCAGATACAACATATCCCCACAATGCATCATGGTTTCCTCCCCTCTGTCCCGGAGACGACCGAACACAATCCAATTATCTCTCAGGACAAAGGGGAGATCACCAATACACATGTGGAGACAACAGGACAGGAATCACCACCCAAACACACAATGGCACACCCCCACAGCAAACACAGACATTTAACATATCCCCAGATAGCTCAAGTCTGAGTGCATATCATTAGGTGAATGGCACTCAGAATACACAAATACAATGATATTAGCTATCTGGGTGCCCTCACATAACATACAATTTAACCGAACGCATAATAAACATAAAATACAATTCTACAGACAGATTTAAGCTGTGCGGCCGGTCTGTCTTCTCCTTTACAGTTACTATGGGCCATAATCCTGAGGCAAGAGGCTTTTAAACAGCCCTCTCCAAAACCCAGTGGCGAGGTTGGTTTCGCCACACATCTCCCCCCCCCCAGGGAAGACTAACCAGATACCTGACCTCACGCCGGTCGGTACCTGAGTTAGTCTGGCAGGCCACCCACAACAAAATACTGGACCTGCTGAATTTCGTAGCATGTCTCTGTCCAGTGAATCCACCAAAGTTATGTTGGAAGCTGGTACTCCCGGTCTCTGTGTTGCTCCCTGGTTTGGAGTGGAGGTTGCTTTGTGGGCAGGGATCAGCGGTACTCAGCCCTGGTGCCAGCGCTACCACGGAAGAAGCCTGGTTGGAGCCTGGTTGTTGGAGGGGGAGACCGACTGTCTCTACCCCCTGTGCTGTAAGTGCAGAGACCACGGTCCCATCTGCACTGTTGTGGGGCTTACTGTCTCCCCCTGGTGCGTTAAGCTGCCGCTGGGGAGAGGGGGTAGCGAGCTCCTCTCCCATACATACTTCCAGCCGCTGGGGAGAGTGACCGACCGCCTCCGCTCCCAATACAGTGTCCTGCTGCTGGGGAAAGGAGACTGGGCTCTCTATTCCCTGTAGGACACTCTGCCGCTGGGGGACAGGACCGACTGTCTCTGCCCCCTGTAACTCCGCCTGCCGCTGGGGAATGGAGACTCGGCTCCCAATTCCCAAAAAATCATGCTGCTGCTGGGGGGCAGGAACAACTACCTCTGCCCCCTGTAACTCAGCCTGCCGCTGGGGAGGGAGGACGTTGCTCTCCTCTCCCTGCACTTCACACTGCCTTCCCGGCACATCACTCTGCTGCTGGGGGGCAGGAACAACTACCTCTGCCCCCTGTAACTCAGCCTGCCGCTGGGGAGGGAGGCCGCTGCTCTCCCCTCCCTGCACTTCACACTGCCTTCCCGGCATATCACTCTGCTGCTGGGGGGCAGGAACAACTACCTCTGCCCCCTGTAACTCAGCCTGCCGCTGGGGAGGGAGGCCGCTGCTCTCCCCTCCCTGCACTTCACACTGCCTTCCCGGCATATCACTCTGCTGCTGGGGGGCAGGAACAACTACCTCTGCCCCCTGTAACTCAGCCTGCCGCTGGGGAGGGAGGCCGCTGCTCTCCTCTCCCTGCATTTCACACTGCCTTCCCGGCATATCACTCTGCTGCTGGGGGGCAGGAACAACTACCTCTGCCCCCTGTAACTCAGCCTGCCGCTGGGGAGGGAGGCCGCTGCTCTCCCCTCCCTGCACTTCACACTGCCGCTGGGGAATGGAGACTGGGCTCCCACTGTCCCGCAACCGTAACTTCCGATGGAGGTCCACCCAACGTGGCAGCTGACCGTCACCTTCTGCCCGGTATAGTAGGGTCGTAGACACTAGATTCCTCACGAACTTCACGTATTTCTCACCTGGATTGGGTCCGAAGAAGTTCAGCCGCAACCACATCATACGGTCAAATTCCTCCACAGAGTATCTGTACTCCACTGCTGGTTCCATCCTGGTGCTTTTAGGGTCGCTGTACTGAGACATGCGTTGCCCTTAAATTGTAGAATCCACAGAAATGGTGTCTCCTGTAGCTGTCCTTCTGGCTGTAGGAACGATCCCGCTGCTTGCCACCAATGTAACGGCACCGTTTCCGCAGACAAGGGGTTAAAGTCCGTTTAGGCGATATGCCCCTTTCCGAGAGACAGGCACAGCTACTGCAGAACACCAACCTCCCGAACTGGATACAAAATAGCACTCCAAACTGGAACCTCACAAGTAGCTGTCAGTCAGACGAACAGGAAAAGCGTATCCGTCAGCTTACACTCCTGGCAATCAGTCTCCAACAGCATACAGGGAATCCCCCAATAACGAGACAAGGCTCCGTGTTGAGGGTCAAGCAGTGATCTGAAGTGCTGGCACACCCAGCCTGGTTTTTATTACAGTTTTTGCAGATACAACATATCCCCACAATGCATCATGGTTTCCTCCCCTCTGTCCCGGAGACGACCGAACACAATCCAATTATCTCTCAGGACAAAGGGGAGATCACCAATACACATGTGGAGACAACAGGACAGGAATCACCACCCAAACACACAATGGCACACCCCCACAGCAAACACAGACATTTAACATATGCCCAGATAGCTCAAGTCTGAGTGCATATCATTAGGTGAATGGCACTCAGACCACACGAATACAATACTATTAGCTATCTGGGTGCCCTCACATAACATACAATTTAACCGAACGCATAATAACATAAAATACAATTCTACAGACAGATTTAAGCTGTGCGGCCGGTCTGTCTTCTCCTTTACAGTTACTATGGGCCATAATCCTGAGGCAAGAGGCTTTTAAACAGCCCTCTCCAAAACCCAGTGGCGAGGTTGGTTTCGCCACAGGGACAATATGTGGGGCAACTTTTTTCATACTTGGCCATGTCTCTAGCTCTGCCCAAAACATAATTATACACACTCAGTCCCCTTAATGCCCTCACATAGTAATTATTCCCCCTTTGGGCCCCCTTTACAGTAGTTATGCTCACCTTGTGCTCCCTCCCAGTAGTTATGCCAAGATGTGCCCCCTTTACAGTAGTTATGCCAAGATGTGCCCCCTTTACAGTAGTTATGCTCACATTGTGCCCTTTTCACAGTAGTTATGCCCAGATGTGCCCCCTCACAGTGGTTATGCTCACATAGTGCCCCCTCACAGTGGTTATGCTCACTTAGTGCCCCTCACAGTAGTTATGCTCACATTGTGCTTCCTCACAGTAATTATGCCCAGATATGTGCCCCCTCACAGTGGTTACAATAGATATGTGGGCTGTCCCCCTCACAGTGTTTATGCCAGATATGTGCCCCCTTCAGAGGAAGTAAATACTGTAAATACTCACCTAGTTCCTCAGACGCTCCCCAGCAGCGCTATGTACTGTCACACATGGCGCTGCTGGTCTGTGGAGGAGAGGCACAGAGACTGCTTCACAGTCCAGCAGCGCCATGTGTGAAGGTATAGTGCTGCTGCTGTGGAGCGCCAGCGGCTGAGCTGCATGGTGAAGGGGGGTGCGAATGGTCCTCTGTTTCACCATTAGTCAGAAGTCTGGGGCGTCCTATGGACACAGAGACAGCTGAGAGCGGGACATACCTTAGCCATTCCGAGACCGTGGGACAGCCACCGAAATCCGGGACAGTTGGGAGGGATGGACATATGATTGGCCGTGCGCTGAATTGCCTCTTTCTCTGTTTCATCCTCAGATTGAACCAGTTGGCGAAAAGTTGAGCTACAACAACTTCACCCACAGCCGCTCCAAACTGAAATGTCCGACCAACGTAAGTACAACCCGAGGAGGTGCGCAGCGAAATGTGCTGTTCATGCATCTCATCCGCCACACTCAGTGTATCCTCCAGGTTATTAAAGGGGTTGCCTGGGCTTGTAACCCCCGTCTCTCTTCCTGCTGCTGCTTTGCCGTAGACATAGCAGTAGCAGGAAGAGGGAAGGGAGACGGCACGTGCACACTCATACAGCTGATCGGTGGGGGTGCCGGGTGTTGGACCCCCGCCCATCTGATATAGATGACTTATCCTGAGGATAGGTCATCAATATTGGAGAGCCTGGAGAACCCCTTTAATAATACTTATAATTCTTCATATGGCGCCAACATATTGCTCAGCGCTGTACAATCAGAGGACAATAGTCCGATCGGGCACAATAATCTGCCTGAGCCGCTCAGCAGCCTGTACCTGTGTATGCGCAGGAGGCTGAACAGACAGATTCTGACTGCTGCCGTCAGGATGGACAGGTTAGCAGAGCGACAGCGTAAGGTATAGAAACGTATTACTTGACGTACTCATGGACTATAATTGGGCAAACATAGTCCAAAAGTGCGAATTTCTGACTCCGTTTGTCACTGGTTACATTTTTGGGAGAATAGAATACATTCCACACTTTTCTGTCCTGCAAAAAAATATAAAAAAAAGATAGAAAAACGTATACATTTTTTTTTACATTGAAGTGAACGGGAGACGGGTGGAAGTGCAAGACAATATGTGTCCATCCTTTAAATGCATCTCTTTTTTTTCAGATAAAGTCTTTACATTTTTATTTTAAAAAAGGTTAAAAGGTTTCACAAAAATATATACTTTAAAAAAAATTTTTTATTGAAACATATCCATTAGAAAAAAGGATAGATAACTACAAAATTGCATACTTTTGTGTAAGTTTTTTACTGTATGTCTAAACATATCCGCTTCACATACAGCAAAAATGAGATGTGAGCAGCCCCTAACCCTGGGTTCACACCTGAGCGTTTACCAAACGCGCGTCAAACGCCCCAAAGAAGCTCAAGTACTTGTTTGAGCGTCGGGCGTTTTACAGCGCGTTCGTACGCGCTGTAAAACGCCCAGGTGTGAACCATTCCCATAGGGAAGCATTGGATTTCATGTCTTGAGCGTTTTACAGCGCGTTTGAACGCGCTGTAAAACGCTCAGGTGTGAACCCAGGGTAATTATTGCTTTCTGTCAGTGAATAGAACTATTCTTATTTCCAATCCGCTTACACGGGTAGGGAGCTTGTCATGGTGGATCAGGGTTCTCTCTCAAAAAGATACAGAATAGTGAGTGCAGCTCTGGAGTATAATACAGGATGTAACTCAGGATCAGTGCAGGATAAGTAATGTATGTACACAGTGACTGCACCAGCAGAATAGTGAGTGCAGCTCTGAAGTATAATACAGGATGTAACTCAGGATCAGTACAGGATAAGTAATGTAATGTATGTACACAGTGACTGCACCAGCAGAATAGTGAGTGCAGCTCTGGAGTATAATACAGGATGTAACTCTGGATCAGTACAGGATAAGTAATGTATGTACACAGTGACTCCACCAGCAGAATAGTGAGTGCAGCTCTGGAGTATAATACAGGATGTAACTCAGGATCAGTACAGGAGAAGTAATGTATGTACACAGTGACTCCACCAGCAGAATAGTGAGTGCAGCTCTGGAGTATAATACAGGATGTAACTCAGGATCAGTACAGGATAAGTAATGTATGTACACAGTGACTGCACCAGCAGAATAGTGAGTGCAGCTCTGGAGAATAATACAGGATGTAACTCAGGATCAGTACAGGATAAGTAATGTAATGTATGTACACAGTGATCCCACCAGCAGAATAGTGAGTGCAGCTCTGGAGTATGATACATAATGTAACTCCGGTCAGTACAGGATAAGTAATGTAATGTATGTACACAGTGACTGCACCAGCAGAACAGTGAGTGCAGCTCTGGAGTATAATACAGGGTGTAACTCAGGATCGGTACAGGATAAGTAATGTAATGTATGTACACAGTGACTGCACCAGCAGAATAGTGAGTGCAGCTCTGGAGTATAATACAGGATGTAACTCAGGATCAGTGCAGGATAAGTAATGTAATGTATGTACACAGTGACTCCTCCAGCAGAATAGTGAGTACAGCTCTGGAGTATAATACAGGATGTAACTCCGGGTCAGTACAGGATAAGTAATGTAATGTATGTACACAGTGACTGCACCAGCAGAATAGTGAGTACAGCTCTGGAGTATAATACAGGATGTAACTCAGGATCAGTACAGGATAAGTAATGTATGTACACAGTGACTCCACCAGCAGAATAGTGAGTGCAGCTCTGGAGTATAATACAGGATGTAACTCAGGATCAGTACAGGATAAGTAATGTAATGTATGTACACAGTGACTGCACCAGCAGAATAGTGAGTGCAGCTCTGGAGTATAATACAGGATGTAACTCAGGATCAGTACAGGATAAGTAATGTATGTACACAGTGACTGCACCAGCAGAATAGTGAGTGCAGCTCTGGAGTATAATACAGGATGTAACTCAGGATCAGTACAGGATAAGTAATGTAATGTATGTGCACAGTGACTGCACCAGCAGAATAGTGAGTGCAGCTCTGGGGTATAATACAGGATGTAACTCAGGATTAGTACAGGATAAGTAATGTAATGTATGTACACAGTGACTCCACCAGCAGAATAGTGAGTGCAGCTCTGGAGTATAATACAGGATGTAACTCAGGATAAGTAATGTAATGTATGTACACAGTGACTGCACCAGCAGAATAGTGAGTGCAGCTCTGGAGTATAATACAGGATATAACTCAGGATTAGTACAGGATAAGTAATGTAATGTATATACACAGTGACTCCACCAGCAGAATAGTGAGTGCAGCTCTGGAGTATAATACAGGATGTAACGCAGGATCAGTACAGGATAAGTAATGTATGTACACAGTGACTCCACCAGCAGAATAGTGAGTGCAGCTCTGGAGTATAATACAGGATGTAACTCAGGATCAGTACAGGATAAGTAATGTAATGTATGTACACAGTGACTGCACCAGCAGAATAGTGAGTGCAGCTCTGGAGTATAATACAGGATGTAACTCAGGATCAGTACAGGATAGTTAAAATATGTACACAGTGACCCCTCCATCAATTGAAAACTCATCCATGTGCTGTCTCTTTAATTCTTCTCTCAGGAGCATCCATTCCTCTTCACCCTGAAGAACAGCAGGCTGCCAGAAGAAGAGATCCCCTCTGAAGACAATGACAATGACAGCGACAGCGACCAGGTTCCAATGTGGTCGGTGATTGTGGCCTCCATCGGGGGTGTTGCTCTGGGCTGCGCAATTGTCGGGATTGCAATGTCAATGACAAAACGGAAGAGATCTAATAAGAAAAAACGGATGAGCGAAAGTGGCTCCTCGTTCTGAGTGGCGAGGTTCAAGTAATGTCTGTAGGAGAGGGATACAACACAGGGTATTCCCGAAACATCGTCTATAATATTCAACCATAAAAATGACAAATCTCATGATAAGAAGCTCAACCAACGTCTCCCACCTAATTCCATTAATTAAGATACGTTATAACAGAAGTAAAGCAGTAAAGCAGTTATCAGAAAATCTACAATGTACTTGCCCTCATCACACCCCATTGTAGTATATGAAGGCGTCTCCTATATGGAGCAGCACAAGGCTGATCATGAGATAATTTAGTAAATTTTACATAAACTCTGACATGGCCTAATAGTGGTTCTGCACTGACAAGACAACCCCCGAGGAGCTCAGGGGACGGTCTATATGCAGACGAGGTTCACCAATCTGTATCCTCAAGGCACATCACCTGACCAACCCGTCCAATGGCAGAGCTGATCTTTTTCGATACTGCAGAGTAGTCGGGAGAGGTCAGAGACTCCCATCCTCGTATAGCCAGAACTATGGACACCATAGCCAACCCCCGGGGATCCAATTGGGGGGCGCACAGCACCATTAGGTCCCCTGTTTTGCATAAATGATCACGCCCGCAGTGTGTAAATAGGCAATAGGTGACATGATTACAGCTGAGTTCACAGAATGGCAGGAAATGTGTCTATGAATGGATCCTGTATTATATTGTGATGTTCTGCGTGCAGCGAAATAATAAAGAACATGAAGAAAAGTGTAATTGTCATTGTGAACTCCAATCTGTGGCTCTACCGCTGTTGTAAAAACTACAACTCCCAGCATGGCCTGTGCCAACTACCCGCATGGTGTCACTCTAGGTGTAACCCCAGTCTAAGCAGAGAAGGTAATAATAGGAAAAGACACTGTTAATGCAGATATCAATGTCACCACTAGAGGGCACTCACTGCATGTTTAATGTATAGAGCTGTAATACCAGAGTTAAAAGCTGGGAAGAATGGGATGCAAATGAGCTCTTAACAAGCTCCGGTCCTGCACTTGTGGCCCGCTGCTAATGGCAATCCCCAGCAAAAATGCATACAGTGGAGGATGCCTGCAGCGGACCACAAGTACCACAATGGACATCCTACACAGGATAGCAAATATGTGGATGTGATAAGCAGTATAAATAATATAACAAAGACAGGTGCACTATGCGGTCTTACTAACTAAGCCCTCAAACTGGTGTTAAAATTGAGAGATTAGCCAACATGTCCTACTAGGAGGACATGTCTGAGCCCGAGCACCGCGCCAAGGTTTCTCAAGTAGCTCGGGACCTAACGCTAAACCTACCTGGGCCGCGTGGGCAATACCAGGAGCCAGTGGGCAAATTACAGGAGCGCAAGGTCCGACTCAAAGCAATCTCCCAGTAACCTCCAGCATGTGACCATGCATACAATGGGAGGAGGCAGAGAGCTCTGAGCCCCACCCAAGACTGGCTGATATAGCCCGGGCCTCACATGTGCTCCATGTCTGCTCGGGCTCAGACATGTCCTCCTAGTAGGACATGTTGGCTAATCTCTCAATTTTAACACCAGCTTGAGGGCTTAGTAAGACCGCAGAGTGCACCTGCCAACATAATACTGCCATATAGAGCCCACATAATGCTACTATAAAATCATACTCCCATATAGAGCCCACTTAATACTGCTGTAGAGAGCCCACTTAATACTGCCATATAGAGCCCACATAGTACTACTATAGATAAAACTGCCATATAGCATACTTCCCAACCGTCCCGGATCCGGCGGCACAGTCCCGGATTGCAGTGGCTGTCCCGCTTCATCATTCCTTCCCCCTGCTGGCTCTCCACTCCTCTTGTCTGTGCAGGGGGCGGGGCCAGCTGGCAGTCAGACTTGGCTCCGCCTCCTCCACAGACCGAGCATCTGATGTCCTGCTGCTGCTGCTGCTAGAAACAAGGTATGTATGTGGTGTTTATATTTTTTTTACTTTCTTTGAGAGGCACATAACTGGGCATATTACTGGCGGCACAGCTGGGCATATTACTGGGGGCACCTAACGGCATATTACTGGGGGCACATCTGGGGATATTAATGTAGGCACACAACAGGGCATATTACTGTGGGCACAGCTGGGCATAATTCTGTGAGGGGGCACAATGTGGGCATAAATACTGTTCGGTGGCATGAAGGGCGAAAAATTGCTATGTGGGGGCATTAAGAGGACTGGTTGGGATTAGCTGCATAGTTATCTTTTGGGAGGAGTTAGAGGTGTGGCCTAGTGTCCCTCTTTGTTCATTTAGAAAGTTGGGATGTATGATATAGAGCCCCCATAATACCACTATATAGAGCCCCCATAATACCACTGTATAGAGCCCCCATAATACCACTGTATAGAGACCCCATAATACTACTGTATAGAGACCCCATAATACTACTGTATAGAGACCCCATACCACTGTATAGAGCCCTTATAATACTACTGTATAGAGCCCCTATAATACCACTGTATAGAGCCCCCATAATACTACTGTATAGAGACCCCATAATACTACTGTATAGAGACCCCATAATACTACTGTATAGAGACCCCATACCACTGTATAGAGCCCTTATAATACTACTGTATAGAGCCCCTATAATACTACTGTATAGAACCCCCATAATACTACTGTATAGAGCCCCCATAATACCACTGTATAGAGCCCACATAATACTACTGTATAGAGCCCACATAATACTACTGTATAGAGCCCCCATAATACTACTGTATAGAGCCCACATAATACTACTGTATAGAGCGCCCATAATACCACTGTATAGAGCCCCCATAATACCACTGTATAGAGCCCCCATAATACCACGGTATAGAGCCCCCATAATACCACGGTATAGAGCCCCCATAATACTACGGTATAGAGCCCCCATAATACTACTGTATAGGGCCCCCATAATACTACTGTATAGGGCCCCCATAATACTACTGTATAGAGACCCCATAATACTACTGTATAGAGACCCCATAATACTACTGTATAGAGCCCCCATAATACTACTGTATAGGGCCCCCATAATACTACTGTATAGAGCCCCCATAATACCACTGTATAGAGCCCAAATAATACCACTGTATAGAGCCCCCATAATACTACTGTATAGGGCCCCCATAATACTACTGTATAGGGCCCCCATAATACTACTGTATAGGGCCCCCATAATACTACTGTATAGGGCCCCCATAATACTACTGTATAGGGCCCCCATAATACTACTGTATAGAGCCCCCATAATACTACTGTATAGAGCCCCCATAATACTACTGTATAGAGCCCCCATAATACTACTGTATAGAGCCCCCATAATACTACTGTATAGGGCCCCCATAATACCACTGTATAGAGCCCCCATAATACCACTGTATAGAGCCCCCATAATACTACTGTATAGAGCCCCCATAATACTACTGTATAGAGCCCCCATAATACTACTGTATAGAGCCCCCATAATACTACTGTATAGGGCCCCCATAATACTACTGTATAGGGCCCCCATAATACTACTGTATAGGGCCCCCATAATACTACTGTATAGGGCCCCCATAATACTACTGTATAGAGCCCACATAATACTACTGTATAGAGCCCCCATAATACTACTGTATAGGGCCCCCATAATACCACTGTATAGAGCCCCCATAATACCACTGTATAGAGCCCCCATAATACCACTGTATAGAGCCCCATAATACTACTGTATAGGGCCCCCATAATACTACTGTATAGGGCCCCCATAATACTACTGTATAGGGCCCCCATAATACTACTGTATAGGGCCCCCATAATACTACTGTATAGGGCCCCCATAATACTACTGTATAGAGCCCCCATTATACTACTCTATAGGGCCCCCATAATACTACTGCATAGAGCCCCCATTATACTACTGCATAGAGCCCACATAATACTACTGCATAGAGCCCACATAATACTACTGCATAGAGCCCACATAATACTACTGTATAGAGCCCACATAATACTACTGTATAGAGCCCCCATAATACTACTGTATAGGGCCCCCATAATACTACTGTATAGGGCCCCCATAATACTACTGTATAGAGCCCACATAATACTACTGTATAGAGCCCACATAATACTACTGTATAGAGCCCACATAATACTACTGTATAGAGCCCCCATAATACTACTGCATAGAGCCCACATAATACTACTGTATAGAGCCCCCATAATACTACTGTATAGAGCCCCCATTATACTACTGTATAGAGCCCACATAATACAAATCACACACTGGCGGATTTTAGTTTGCTTCTAGGGTTCTGGTCTTCAGAGTCGCCTAGGAACCAGAGGCTTTGGGCCATTGCCCAGTTTACTACCCCTCACCAGTTCTGCATAAGACCCTATGTACATGGGCATCTGAGGCCATGTTACAAGTGTATTTCTGCACTAGAAGCATGGCTCCTCCTTGGGGCACTTTTTGGTGGCAAAAAATAATTAGGACACTATAGGGCACATTTATTAAGACCAGTGTTTTAGACGCCAGTCTTATGTGCTGGTGGTGGATCCGCTGGAGTTATGTAGAGGTGCTGACCTCTTCATAACTTCGGTGTATCTAGCCACACTTCTAAATGTATGACGGCTTCCTTGCTGTTTTACATTTAGGCCATTTTCTTCACTAAAACCAGGCATAAAAAATGATGAATGAGACGGGCCACCCTGCCCATGCCCCGTCCCCTTTTTTAGGCCTGGTGTGAGTGGGGAAGAAGTTACAGATTCTGCCGCAACATGGCGTGGTGCATATCTGTTCGTAAGTGACCCCCTATGTGCTGCCATATTGGGTCTATACATTGCCTGGTGCATAAATCCCCTGTAGCTCTGTTCATCCATGAGCTTCCCGATTCACCAATAAAATAAGACTGACTCTTGGGAAAAAGGAATAGATCTGCATATCAATGTATACTTACAGTGCATCCGGAAAGTTTTCACACCCTTCCCCGTTTTTCACATTTCATTTTGTTGCTCCTAAAATGGAACAAAATTCATGTTTTTGCCCATCAATCTGCCATCAATACCCCATAATGAGAAAGTGAAAACAGAATGTTAGAAATCTTTACTAATTTATCGAAGAGGAAAAACTAAAATATCACATTGACATAAGTATTCACACCCTTTACTCAGGACATAAGTATTCACGCCGTTTACTCATGACTTAGTTGAAGGCCCTTTCTCAGTGATTCCAGTCTCCAGTGGTCCTCACACTAGACAGATGGAATATCCAGACAGGAGCAAATCTCCATAACCAACCAAGGCAGGAATACCACTGACCTCATGCCACACCCAGAACACACCTATATCCACACCATAACCCCAAACACATCAGACTGGGAAGGAACAAAGATAAAGGGAGCAGTGCACAAACATGCAGAACAACACGTTGCCCCAGGCAACTGCATGCAGGGCAGACGTGTCACGGCGAACTACAACAACCGAGACACCGCCGTGACACATGCAGAACAACAAGTTGCCACAGGCAATTGCATGCACGGCAAACGTGTCATGGTGAACTACACCGGAACCGAGACATGGCCGTGACAGGAACCTTTGGCCCAGAACTCTGGATCAGGTTTTCATTAAGAATACCTCTGTACTTTGCTCCATTCATCTTTCCCTCCACCCTGACCAGTCTCCCTGTCTCCCCCCAGCATGATGCTACCACCACCATGCTTCACTGTAGGGATGGTATTGGGCGGGTGATGAGCAGGGCCTGGTTTCCTCCAGACATGACGCTTAGAATGGACGCCAAAAGATCTTAGTCTTGGTTTCATCAGACCAGAGAATCTTGTTTCTCACAGTCCAAGAGTCCTTTAGGTGCTTTTTGCAAACTTTCTTAAATATTTTACTGAGGAAAGACTTCTTTCTGGCCAGATTGGTGGAGTGCAGCAGTGATGGTTGACCTTCTGGAAGTTTCTCCCATCTGCACACAGAATCTCTGGAGCTCAGCCAGAGTGATCATTGGGTTCTTGGTCACCTCTCTAACCAAGGCCCTTGTCCCCAGATTGGTGAGGAGGCTAGCTCTAGGAGGGTTCCTGGTTGTTCCAGACTTCTTCCATTTAAGAATTATGGAGGCCACTGTGATCTTGGGAACTTTTGGTATAGCAGAAATATTTTTGGCCTTCTCCAGATCTGTGCCTCCAAACAATCCTGACTCCGAGCTCTACAGGCAGTTTTTACCTCCTAATGGCTTGGTTTTTGCGCTGATATGCATTGTTACCTGCTAAACCTTATACAGACAGGGCTGTGTCTTTACAAATAATGTCCAATAAACTACATTTACCACAGGTGACTCCAATCAAGATGTACAAACATCTCAGAGAAGATGAACTGAAATGGGAGGCCCCAGAGCTAATTGTGAAGTGAGAGAAAAAATGGTCTGAATAGTTCAGGCCGAATTTTCCTTTTTAATAAATTAGCAAACATTTCTAAAATTCTGTTCTCACTGTCACTAATCAGCGGGTGTGAACCCTCTGCGCCACTGACTGGCTATACAGGCGTGTCTAAGCAACTACCTGGTTTTCACTAGAGCCTCGGATGGCGAAGATAGACTTGAGCCGTTAGGGTAGTTGCCAGGGGCTATTCCAGAACAATCCCCGAGTCAGTGGCAGCTGCTCCAGGCGGACCAGGAGATATGTGGCTAGGTACCAGAAGTACACGCGTAGTCAGGCAGGCGGAGTCGTTACCAGGAGCAACAGTGCAGTACCGAAGGATAAGGCAGAGGCGTAGTCAAACAGGCAAAAGGTCAGGGCAGGCGGCACAGGAACAGGTCAGGCAATCCGGGTTGGCAACAGGAGAGACAAAGCAAGCA
The DNA here is from genome assembly GCF_014858855.1 of Bufo gargarizans. NCBI lineage: Eukaryota > Metazoa > Chordata > Amphibia > Anura > Bufonidae > Bufo > Bufo gargarizans. The sequence continues at coordinate 527,420,683 of NC_058083.1, read as the reverse complement.
GGCAGGGATTAGACGATAAGCAGAGTGCAGGAACGAAGTATAGATCAGGAGCACTCGAGAGTATCAGGAACCAGCAAACTCAAGGACCTTGACACTGAGGCATCTGGGAAGAGGGCTGAGCCACTTAAATACCTGCAGGAGAGCCAGGGTTGGTCAGCGAGGTCACCTGACCTAACCCACACAGCCCAGGGAGTGATGCGCTCCGCCCTTAGAGCAGTGTAACACGAAACCAACCGAACTCATTCTGTGTCCAGGGCTGAGTGGAAGCTGTGCAGCGGAATTCTCAAAAGCAATACCACCCATAGAAACAGAGCCTAGGACCGCAGCGGTGAAATGGGAAGCACCGACCACAGATCACCGCAGAGCGCGGCACCGCAGAGATAAGCGGGGGGACCACCGCCGTGTACAGCAGCCGCAGTTACGCTCACTTTTCCATTATGGGGCACTGAGTGCATTTTTATGGGAGAAAACTTGATTTTTTTTATTTTTTTTAGCACAAGGAGTAACATAACTAAATTTGAAAAATGTCAAAGGGTTTGAAGATTTTCTGAATGTACTGTATATGCTATTCAGAGTAGGTGGAAAGTTGGGCGACAGCTCCTACAGACACCGTTACGGCCATTTTCATGCTAGAGGTCAGATGAATATTGCTCTGCCTCTGGAAGCCTCACAATCCTCCGTCCTTGCTCTTGTATAACAAACAAGGTCCATTCCGTGGATGTGGATCTCCAGGAAGCATCGTACAGTCCCGCCGCCAGCGCTCCCCGGCATGATTTATTATGTCGCGAACACTAATCTCTAGCTCCTTGTTGACAAAGCGACAACTTCTTTACTTCAGCCCAGAACGCGGAATCCATCTCCAAGGACGGTGCCAGCCTCTCACTGTCCCATCTGTCAATCTGGCGCTGACGTTGTTTATATTGGATGTTGGTGGAGAAAACAAATTGCATCCAAACAGCAGATAAAATAAGAAGCACAATTTTCTTCCTTTTCTATTATACTTTCTGTTTTTTGCAATAAATTGTAACTCAGCTCATCAGGGCAAGCTGTCTAGTCTGATCATTTAGTTTTTTATTTTTGTGTTTATTGAATATTTTTATTTTATTTGTTTTATTCATGTTTAGCCTCATATTATTTTTATTGTTTACCTTAATAATAATGTATTCATTATTTAATATTTTTTATATTTCTTTTTACTCATTTTATATTTCACATCATTTGCTTATTATATTATGTAATAATTTTTATTATTTCTTTTATTATTATTTTTTACAACCATGCAGTTACATCTCAAAGCTATATGACCTTCGAAGAAAACTCCAGGAAAAGCTTGATACATTGTGTCATGGTTGAACTTGATGGATTTATGTCTTTTTTCAACAGTATTAACTATGTAACTATGTCTACCTTTGAAAACTGTGTCATGCTCCGCCCACTCAGA